>NW_026853445.1:0-12586 GCF_026571515.1 Ruditapes philippinarum
AAAATTTGGTCAAGAATAACTTCATACTAAGTGCCTGGACATTCGACGGGGCAGTGATCGTCAAGGATGCCAATCGTAAGATACATCGAATAAACAATGTACATGACTTAATGTCTGTTAAATCTGATGATCCCATTCCTGCCGATAACTATAAACCTAAACACAAGTAATTTTCCGCGCCATTACTCTCGGTATGCAAAACTTTCGGTGTGAAGTATACTTTTTACGCACGCTACAAATAATGATCACGTGACACGGATGTCCACGTTATCTCACAAACTCTTAGTGCAGGTTTTATATACATGTATTAACAGTCTAGACATGACGAATAGTTGATGTGTTTTGAGTACAAGTGAACTGTTAAGTTGGTCTAGTTTATGAAATAGTGCTCGTTCGACAGCCTTTGAAAAAGTGTTCCCTATGAAAAAGTGCTCAAATTGAACATTATTTTTTTTATTATTATTATTAATTTCGTACCTTGACAAAATGTATATCAAAATTATGCTGGATTTGATGAAATGTTCACTTGAAATAGTCTGTCAATATCTTCATTTGCACATCAACTAAGGAGCCTCTTGTTCTAATTTTATGAACAACTTATGAGTATTTAGACTGTAAACAAGTAATTTATTTTGTTTTGCCCCTGAAGTTGTAACTTTTTTGTCTGTGTATAAAATATTTTTCTGATCAAATATAAGATCTGTTCTACATTAATTTGGGACCATAATTACCATGTAAATAAATTGAATGTGGTCCTCAAATTCATTTAAAAGAAAGTAACTATAAAATTAATGCATAATAAGTGTCCTAATGATCACTAGTTCTTAATAAATTTTGAAATAATAATTAATTACCAGTTAGTATAGATTAAAATACCCTTACCTGGTTCCATACAATACAGCGCTACTGTCCTAATAAATCGAATAGTTTTATAATAGTAAGTATTGTACTCAATAGATGTATATAGTTATGTATATATTCTGGGAGATATTACAAAATATATATATTTGTTTATTGATGCGATAACAGTAAGTTAATAGGTATATAATAGTAAGTCTATCTTATTTTCTTTGTTTTTGTCTAAAATCAGTACGACTTTGTTCACCACTGTATCATCTTTATGTGAAAATTATAATCATATTGTGATTATTATACACACACGGTTTGAGCATTAACATCTGAAATATTTTAACTCAAGAAAGTTTTTAACATAAACGACTATACTTCATAATATTCATTTTCTAGATAAGTGTATTCATCATTGTCTAATTATTGCAGCATTAAATTCAAATCACATTTAGCTTCTATTTAAATCTTATTTCTAACACAATGTTTTTTCATCTATTTGTCTTTTACATATACACCTTTTCTTCTTATGTTCATTCTTACTCTATATTAACATCTATTCGGATTATGTTAAATGGAACGCATTGGCCGATAAAAGACACGACTTGTGTAGGTGTGATTGTGATAGTTAGCTTCTTGATGCTCATAGCATCAATCACATAATGAAAAAGTTATCATGTACCACTATCATGATCTCCTACACCTGTCCATGGAAATTCACACTTTTGTTAAACATGCTATCTCTCCTATACATTGCATCTAACATGTTTCAAACATACTCATTTTCCTTACATATAAGATATCAAGCCGAAAACAACATAAGATATCCATACAGACGATGCCTTCATGTCATGAGCGTTATATTCAAAACTTGGTA
This sequence comes from Ruditapes philippinarum, assembly GCF_026571515.1. NCBI lineage: Eukaryota > Metazoa > Mollusca > Bivalvia > Venerida > Veneridae > Ruditapes > Ruditapes philippinarum. The sequence continues at coordinate 1,724 of NW_026853445.1, forward strand.
TTCACTCATCTGTTTGTCAAAACTCTAACAAATATTATAATTATCCAATGGTTGTTTGTTTTTCTTATTCTGTCGGGAGATATTCATCCAAATCCTGGTCCGTTGACTCCTAATTCGTCAACTTCATCTCTATCCACTTCATCGTCTATGTCTCATGACTTCACAGGACTAATGTCATCAAATTCTTGTTTATCTGTCATTCACTACAATGTACAAAGTCTGTTGAACAAAAATAGACGTTCTTACCACTGAATTTAGTATGTTTGATATCCTTGCCTTTTCAGAAAACATGGCTTAATCCAAATATCTCTGATTCGGATGTATCGATACCATGCTTTCACACTCCTGAAAAAAAAGGATAGGATTGATGACCGTCACGGTGGAGTAATCTTATAACATCAAAGATTCGCTTTTCTACAAACGCCGTTTTGGATCTCGAACCAAGAAAATATTGAATGTCTATGGGTTGAGAGATTATATTTTCCCAAACAAAACATATTCTGTTCGGTGTCTTCTATCGACCCCCCAATGCCGATGCACTTTACACAACTTTTATCGAGGATTCTCTTAACATGGCATTAGACACAAATATAACAGACATCATCGTCACTGGAGACTTTAATTTCAATCCAGTAAATTCTACTCTGTCACGCAACTTCTTTCTATATGTCAACAATTTCACCTTGACAGCTAATTAATGAATCTACTCACTTCACCGAAACATCAGCCTCGGTTTTAGACCTTTTTCTTGTATCTTGTAGTCATCGAGTTATTACTTCCGGTGTTGCAAACCAGTCCTAGACCAGAACATACGCTACCATTGTCCTATTTTTGCTATCTTTTCATTTTCTAGACCAAAAATTAAGCATTTTTCAAACGTTTTGTATGGTTGTATGATCGAGGCGATTACAACACCCTTAAACATCACATTATGCATACAGACTGGGAACAATATAGTGACAATGATATAAAATATTCACACAACAACAATAACCAATAAGATTCTTGAACTCTCAAAGCAGTGTATTCCTACAAGAACAATAACAGTTAAACCAAATGATGCAGTGTGGATCACGTCACAAATTAAACAACTTATTCGTAAACGTAAGAAACTTTACCACAGAGCAAAACGAACCAAAATACTATTCACTGGCACAAATTTAAACAACTTCGTAACAGAATTGTTTCACTTATTCATACTGCCAAGCGAAACCATATAAAGAAACTGGCAGATTCACTCACATCTGATAACACTTTACAAAAAGACTGGTGGAGAGTCATCAAATCATTTATATCTCCGACTGAAAAACAAATCATTCCCGCACTGACATGTCCAGACTCTAACAGACTGATATTTTGACAATAAATCTAAATCTGATATATTAAATAAATTTTTCTGCAGTCAGTCTTCTCTTGATAATTCTAATAAAGAAACTCCAGAAGATTTCTACGTACAGCCTGCTCGCACACTCACTTCAATCACGGTTACACCTCAAGATGTTGAGGATGCTATCAATACTCTCAATATAAATAAAGCGTCAGGGCCTGATGAAATTAGCAATCGGATATTGTGTGAAACAGCTTCCGTAATTAAATATCCACTTTGTTCCCTGTTCAACCATTCACTTCGCTGCTGCAAAGTCCCACAATCTTGGAAAGATGCTAATGTTTGTCCAATTTTTAAGAAAGGTGACCCTTCTATGCCAAACAACTATCGTCCTATATCACTTCTTTGTTGTATGGAAAAGGTCTTTGAACGTATTTTGTTTAAATATATATTTAACTTTCTTCATGAAAATGACTTTATATCTCCCCTTCAATCTGGTTTCAAACCCGGTGATTCAACTGTGAATCAACTAACATTTCTTTACAATTCTTTTTGTAAAGCACTTGATGACGGTCTAGAGATACGAGTTGTGTTCTTCGACATAAGCAAGGCTTTCGATAAAGTGTGGCACAAAGGTCTCCTGCTTAAGTTACAAGGAGCTGGTATTCAAGGACCTCTTCTTGGTTGGTTTTCAAACTATCTGTCAAATAGACGTCAATCTGTGGTTCTTCCTGGTGCTAAATCTGATTGGTCTTCTATCAAAGCAGGTGTCCCTCAAGGTTCGATTTTGGGTCCACTTCTTTTTTTAGTTTATATAAATGATATTGTTGTAGATCTAAGGTCTTGTGTAAATCTTTTCGCTGATGATACCAGCCTTTATTTAATCGTCGATCATCCAATACATGCAGCTGAGACTCTTCAAAGTGATATAAACAAAATTTCTTTATGGGCTGATAAATGGCTGGTCCAGTTCAATCCTTCTAAATCTGAAACCATGACAATCACACGTAAAACATCTAAACCTTTTCATCCACATCTTTCCATGCAAAACGAAATAATATCTGCAGTTACTTCTCACAAACACCTTGGTTTACATTTTTCTGACAATGGTTCTTGGCATACTCATATTAACTACATAAAGGAAAGAGCTTGGAAACGTTTACATATTATGCGTAGACTTAAATTTCAACTTGATCGTAGATCTTTAGAAATTCTCTATCTGTCATACATCAGACCTATTTTAGAATACGCCGATACTGTCTTTATAAATTGTACTCAATATGAGAAAAATGAACTTGATAAAATCCAATACGAAGCTTCACGAATTGTCTCTGGTGCCAGTAAACTTGTTTCTTTGCATGAGCTCAAACGAGAAGTTCCTTGCGAATCTTTAGAGTCTAGACGAAGGAAACACAAACTCATACTTCTTTACAAAATGAAAAATGGACTCTCCCCAAACTACCTTTCATCTCTTGTTCCCCCTTCAGTAGGTGAGACATCAAGATACAATCTTCGCAACTCAAACGATTTTAACGGTATACGAACAAGAACTTCTCTGTATTATAATGCTTTTCTTCCTTCGGCTCTAAGAGACTGGAACGACCTCCCTGCTGAATTACAAAATGCACCTTCACTATTATCCTTCAAGAGTCTTCTGAATAGCGACCTATCAAAATGTCCAAAATATTTTTATACAGGTATCAGAAAATGGCAAATATACCATGCACGCCTACGAACTGAATGTAGTCCTCTCAACTATCACTTATTCAGAAAAAAATATTACAAATTCACCACTGTGTCAATGTGGTCTTCCAGAAACAAATTACCACTTTTTCTTTGAATGTCAACAATACAATAATATCCGAAATATCCTCTTTCACACTTTATCGGCTTATTGTTATGTTACTCTCCCCATTTTACTGAGAGGTGATAACAACTTAAGTGACGTCATAAACACCAGTATATTCCAGGCAGTTCAAATATATATCCGAGATAGCAAACGTTTTCCATAGTCCTTTGCAAACTCTGCCTACTCCGTTGACATACCGAATAGATTCTATAATAATATCTTTTCCTTAATATTATGTATTTGCACCATTTTTACTGAATCAATCTCATCTTTTTCTGACCATCAATCTCAATATGTTTTTGTGTCATTTCACTAGGTCACAGTATTAGCATTTCATGTTGATTTTAAAACATAATATAGCAAGATTTCCTATCTAACTTATTTCAACTATATTTTTTTTTACTTTTAGCTCTGAATAGACACTTTTGCCGTCCTCATCTTTCTTTATTCATCATCAATAAAATGTTTCATGATATACTATTTCGAACATGTAATTTACCGCCAAATTTACAGTAATGAATTATATGTTAGGAAAAGACCTCTATAAGCATTGTATGCTTTCGGATCTAATCCTTTTTCAGCATTGTTTATTATGTAACTAATTGATTGTATGTAATAATTGTTTGTGTGAAAATGTTTGAAATAAAATATGTTTAAACTAAACTATAAATTTACAAATAAAAAATCTATAAAATTATGGACTGACCATAAATATGAAATCCTACATCTGATGAAGGCAAAACTGTGGAAATCAGATCTACATGTATGAAATAAGTATATCTGAACTTAAGTCATATTGTATTTAACAATTATAATTATTACCAGTCCTTTAAAATTTTGGGACCTCTAGGATAGGTTTTTATTCATTACAGGGCTGGGCAGTACCTCCAGTCGCTTGCAAAAATCATGATCACAAAATTGAAAACTATCATTTTTCACCAATTATAACATTTTACCTGTATACCATGACAAGTTTTGGGCCTATTTTGTTTAGCTTAGATAGCTAATACAGTAAATTGAGTTATAGAGATGTGTTCAAAAAGTAGTCAAAAATGTAATAATAATTTAAGAAAATATCTTTCCATGTTTCTGAATAAGTCCAGATATTAATTATGTGGTCTCAACAATAAAGAGTGATAAAACAAACCAATATGTTAATAAATTGAAAAGTGGACCGAGTTGAAAAAAGGCCGAGCTGACTCGGGGCCGAGTACGTTTTAGGGCCGAGTTTGTAATGCACTTAAATTTGCAGTCTATCAAGCGAAATATATCAATAGCTTTACCAGATTGTGAAGAAAACTTGATTAAACATACGGAATAGATTGCAACCAAAATATCAACGTAATAGCTGGGACTTCGTAATTGATAGCAAATCTTCTCAGCCTTTTCTCGGAATAACTGACCAAGATGGCGATTTCGGGAAAATGACGTCAGAGGGAATATAGTTCGTATTCATACGCATACAAATTTTTACTCTGTCATTCACACTTTTTAACCATTTTAAGCTTGAAAGTTATCTAATATGAAAATCGTATTCCATTTTTCATGAATTATTGTGTTCTATGATAGTTAGTTAATTTATGACTTGATAAAATTGGCACCAAATGTATGCAAGTACTTTGGCTCTCGTGCATCGGGAACCAGAAGGTAGAACAAATTAACTGGTTCTCATTAAATTTTTATCGACTGCTAGCGTAGTAATATTCAAATCGCGTAAAGCAATGGTATATGTAATTTTGTGATAAAAGGATTTAAAATTTAGTAATAAAATGACCAGTCAATTTCAAAATAGATACGGTATTATGATGATCTGAATATTATGGCAAAATATTGGAACTATTTTTGCTCAGCGCAGCTAGATAGCCTAGACGCGTTCAAAGGGTAGTAAGCTGAATTTATCGTAATTACATTGGGGGCTTGCGCCCCCAAAAACAAAATCGTTTAGACGATATGGGAAAGCGGGAAATCAATAAGACAGTGTCGTCTGCTGCCTCATTGCAAATTCTATACTGAAATAACTAGTTACGTAACTAGTTAACCTCTTAATTAACTAGTTAGTTAATCAAATGTTATATTGTTTTATAAAAAATGAACGGTTAAAGTATGTCGTTTACATAATATTATGGTCGAATTTTGAAAGAGTTGCAACATAGATTTCTCACATGAGTACTGCACGAAAACAAACTAAATTGGTCCGAAATAAGAAAGAATGCTTCCATTTTATGTCGGTTTTTTTTTTTTGGCTGGCGATACATCTCTAGAACATAGTTTTTGCGATGTCGCACAGTTTACTCTGTCTGTCGTTACCAAGACTTTGTGCTAGTCTTGTTACTTAATAAAACGTAAAACCTGAAGAAGTGAACGACTGATGATCAAGACAGGAATTATCGAATTTATGCATAGTTCACAATATTTCCCCACGTTTCCTTTCATTAGTGCAAACTGTATAATTATCTATGAATTTATCAAACTATTAGTTAATGTACTGAAAGAAGGAAAAAATGATATTAAAGCAAGCATAAATGTACTCTGCACGCTGATAACTGTGCATTAATGATTTCGTAAATGCGCCATTTGTTCTTAAGGAAATATACAAATATATCTGCTGCCTGTAGGTTGTAAAATAAGTGTTTGAATTTTGTAAAAAAAAAAAGAATACTCCCAAAGTACCTGTATGAAATGAATAGATTTGTATATTGGCAAGTTTGAATATTTTCTTGACTACGTACGTAATTAATTCTGGTAGTTCTACTTGAACCGTCCTAGAATTGTTGCTATATACATGCACTTTATTCTAAGTATAAGTAACCTTTAAATACTATAAGTATATGTTTATATTATTTCAAGTTTGTAACGTCGCTTTTTAATCGATACTCTTGATTTATATCACATATATGCACTGCTACTGTTAAATCATGATCTTATTGATTGAAGTAATTCTGCTGAAATGTAAATTTGCTATAAAAATATTTGGTAGGTTATATGGTCAAGTATAAACGGTTGTTTGTCATATAAACTTTGCTTAGCGACCCGGGTTATATAAGCAAACGACCGTAAAATTGAGCCATATAACATGTCGGAAATCTTTATAAGTAGTTATATATTAGAAGGTACATGTACGCAGTATAATTGTCAGACTGAAATTTGAAATATGATATTATTAAATAAAATAATAAGAACATTTAATATATTTGTGCATTTGATTAATTCTTTGTAGGCTATTTTGTTATTCAAACAAAGTATGAACCTTACTAAAGCTTATTCTTTATGTACATTTTTGCTAAAATCAATCACTTAAAATTAACGTATGGAACTAACTTGCGGTAAGATTATAAATAGCGTTTAATATTAAGTTTAAGTGATATGAGTGACCTTGTACATTATCATTTTATTACTTTTTTTTGTCGAATGAAATACGATTTTTAACAATATAACGGGAATAAATGGTACGTACTTGCATGTATATGACATGGTAAAGTATATCGTATGGTATGGTATATTATACAATTATTGACTAGTGTGCCATTGAATATGATGTGATATTCACCGACAGATGACATATTGACCGAGGCGATAGCCGAGGTCAATATGACTTTCTGCCGATTAGTCAATAATTGTTTTATTATATGAATAGGCTATAAGAATTCTATAATATTAATAGGCTATAAGAAATAAAAAAAAAATCACAGAAAGTACAACTTTGTACATGTATAACTTTTCCTGTTTCGTTGAAGCGCGGGAAAAAAGACGCACGTGAAAGGCGTGCAACAACTACGCGAACGCTGCGCATGCGAAAGTAATTTATGTTTATACTTATCATTGCGGTGTAACTTTTAGCTATAATTGTAAAGTAATTCTATTTTAATCGAGCAATATATCATAAAGAACAAAACACAACAATCAATTTTAAATAAGCACGCGTTATCAATAGTCTACGATATATGGTCATTGAATAAGAGCACGGTGCATATCCATATCGGTACCCTTTTTGCGAAATCTGCTGAAACGGTACCCTCTTTGTACATGCACAGGTCATTCTCTTCTCAAAACAAAACAGCGATGGATAACAAGCCAGTCAAAATTCATTGTAATATGGAAAGAAGATATGGCACGTGGAAAAGATGTATACCACGGAACACTAGAATGTTTTATCAATGTGCTGATTTGTCATGTGCCCGTTTTTCATGCATTGCAACTTCACAATAAGCTACAAAAAATCAACATGTCTTGCTTCGCCTATCACCTCGACATATTTTTCGGGCTGAAATGAACCTGTGGCTTGATTATATATGCATCATACATATTGAATACGTTCATTTACATATCATCTTCGGACAAATGGCAGTAAATTGTCAAAAATAAATGTAAAATTTATAAAAACACCCTACTTTCGGTTTTGCAGCGTCACGGGCTACCTCTCTTCATTTGAATTTTATTCACATGGCACCCTCTCAAATTTTTTTACAATAGGACCCTCAAGGCCACGGACAATATTGCTTTTATTTCGTTAATCGTTAAGTAGGTAATTTTACATAAAAGTTAAAAGAAATATTTTGTATTGTGAATTGCAGTACAATAAACGGGCTATGACAAACAACACATAGATAAAAATTCTAGTGTTCCGGGTATAATCTTTTATAGGTCATACCTTCTTTCCTTATGAATATTGAAATTTTACGGATTTGATTATCCGTTGCTGGGTTTTTTAGAGCGAGTGGCCTGTGCATGGTGCAAAGGGGGAGATTTCGCAAAGAGGGGTACCGATATGGGACTTGCCCCGTGATGAGTCTCAATCTAAATTTTTTGGAGAACTGGGGGAAATCCAATTCAGCCAGTGAATATTGGATAATTCACCAGTGAACAGAGCTGCATTACTGGGTACTGGGGTACTGGTACTGCAGTAAGTTACTGCCAGCGATTTTTGCAGTACTGGTACTGGAATACTGAATTACTCTTACAAAATTTTTGCTACTACTGGTACTGGTACTTGCATTAAACTGGTCTTAAAAATGGTACTGACTGCATTACCCAGTACTTTTGGTTGTTGATAGAAATTAAAAAATAAACATCATTTTTTTCTCATAAAGATTAAAGCTGTAAATTACATTAACTATAAATTTTAATTTTTTGTGAAAAAGTAAGTTATAAATCTAAAGATTTAATTTGCCGCAATATTCCTTCAAATGTTAACATAGTTTTCATAATAAAAAAGCACCAAAGACTTAAAGTAAAAATTAAATTAAAGATAAACAGACTCAATAAAGACCCCTAAAATATCCTTATAAAAAATTCTTTTTATTACTTTGGTATTTACTTAGTAAAAGAGCAAAATAAACACTAATTAATTTCTTCTATTTTAAAAAATTTCCCCTTTTTAAGTGAAAAAAAATGATATTGTTTGCACCCTAAAAAATGTTATTTACTTTTTTATAATTGGGAAAAGAGGTGGAAAGGCAACCCAAAAGCTGTGGGTTTTAAATTTAAAAATGTTTCATTTTTTTATACAGTTGACCTGTTATAAAAAAATTTAAAAATAATGAATATATGTTGTAAAAAGTTTGTAAAAAGTATGTTTAAAAATATAAAATTGGGAAAAAGTTTTTTAACTTTAAAAGAAAATGGGCCCCCCAGATTTATTTTTTAAATTTTATAAAAATTTTAAAATGTAAAATAAAAGGGAAAATAGTTAAAAGAACAAAAAAAAGTAATTGACCCCATTTTCAAACGGGACTTAAAAACCCACTAAATTTTCAAAAATGCTAAAAATAGCCCCTATGCGTTAAAAGCGTAAAATATGGTGATAAAAAAACAAAAAACAGCATTAAATTTCACATAAGATTAAATTAAAAACTTTTAACTCTTTAATTGTTTACTTTTTTTCAAAGTTTTGGGAATTTTTTCCCAAGGGTTTTTTTTTCTGAAATTTTTGGTCATTGGAGGATCACTTTAAAAATTTAAATTATGATTTTATTTTTGCTAAATAATTTTGCAATTATTTGTTTGACATTTTATTAAATTAAAATTTTGATGAATATAAAAGTAATGGTACTAATATTTAATTATTCCCCAAAAAAAAGACGGGTCTGAGTACGAGCTAAAATCTAGTACGGGTACTGGGTATGGTACTGCAAATTTTGCAATTATGGTACGGGTATTAAGTACTACCCCCTTAACTGAGCAGTTTCCCCAGGAATTGATTTATAAAATTTGTTGCTATGTGGAAAAATGAGTTTGCGAATTATATAACACAAATTGTTCATTAAAAATGTGTCAGATTTTAATTGTTACTATCATGCACATTTTTTATATTTCCCCTATAGGAGCATGTCATTATTGGTCCATTTTGCTGGAGTTTACATTTTGTGGCGGAAGAGAGTGAAAGCGACAAAATTTTTAATTAAATGCTGTTCTTTTGGTATTTTTTTTCTGGGTTTCATATGTGACAAACGGGAACTTTTTTATTTTTGACTATGATCAAAAAAGAAAAAAAACATCAAGCACTCGCAATCTGAAACCGGGTACCCCCCCCCCCCCCTGGACAAATAGATACCTTGTTTTTCGACTTTTTCTATTACTTAAGGATAATTAGAGTTATCTATTCCAATACAAAAGTAATTTAATAACAAAAAGTTTCTAATTATTATGAATTTTTTTCCACAAGAAAAAAAAAAAAACAAATCCACATGAATTAAAATTATAAAAATAACAATAATAAAATTTATATAAGGTTTTAAACAATTTTTAAGATAAATTAAAAATTTAAAAAATAAAAAAATTTAAATAAAATAAAATAAATTTTTTATTTATTTTTTATAGATTGATATGAAATTTAAATTTAACTTATTAAAATTAGAAACCAAAGTGAATAATTATTTTATACAAAAATTTACTAGTGACCCATTAAATATGAGTGATTTTACGGAGATATTTTTTCCCGGTGAATATTAATATATTTAATTCTCACAATAAAATTTTTGTAAATAAAATTTAAAATTTTCAAAAGCAAAAAATATAAAAAATATAAAAATATTGAAAAAAAAATTTTTGTGGTGGCAAGATTTTGACTATATGGGGGAGATACTGCGTGGGAATTGGGCGGTGGTGGTTGATGAACGACATCTAAATTATTTTTAATGGGGACAAATAATTTAGACGGGAAATAGATTTTAACCCCGGGGAATTAACTTTAAAATTGTTTTTTGCTACTATTTATAATAATAAAAATACAAGCATTACAGGGAAAATAACGACATCTTGCAAAAAAAGTATATGGATTCCCAGACACAAACAAAAAATTCAATTAAATTTTTTTTTTTGGGCCCTACCTGTTGATTTGAATGTAAGCAAAATGTAAAATTTTTCAAAATGTGCCCTGTAAACAAACCCGAAAATTTAAAAACAAGGGATTAAGTTTAACTCAACCATTTTTGCCCCGAGTTTTCACCCACACATAAGGGCCCAAAACTAGAATTTTATTTAAAAATTCATTTCTTTTAAAAAACTAAATTTAAAGCAAAATCGAAGATATAATAAAGAAATAAAAGATTAAATAACAAAAATAAAGGAAATTCTGAATACCAAAATAATTAAAATTATTTTATTATATATTGAAAACAAAACCAAAAGGAATTCTGTTTAAAAAATAAGGCCCATATGAAATTATAAATGGAAAGAAAAATTTTTAAAA
>NW_026853446.1:0-35408 GCF_026571515.1 Ruditapes philippinarum
TGGAAATATACTTGTTATTATGCTAAGTTAATACCAACGTACATCGAAGGGCTGTGGAAAACGTGAAAATATACTTTTATACTTAATATCCGATACGAAGGTTAATGTTAAATGTTATTAATTCACGCCGGCTGAGTGTGCATAATGTATGTCCGTTTGGTTTTACGTCGCACCAACATAGTTTATGTCGCCGAAACAGGAAATAGAGAAAAACCGAATCCCTAAAGAAAGCCCAACACGGCAAAATTGAAAATGTTGCAGGCTCGGTTTTATTGAGCCTGTTCATGGACGGTACTGGAAAGTGCAAGTTACCGAACACTCCCCCTAGCACCGGCTTAAGCAGAATTCAACATTCAACACGAACTGGTACAGACCTATACATAATTCGTTATCTCTAGATATTGTGGAGGAGGAGGAAGATATCACCCCAAACAGCATGAAATATCCATGCCAAACATGTGGTATCCCATTCAGTGTTACTGAACTGAGGCAACATATTGCACAATGTCAAACTATCAACCAGACAGGTATAGGGGATCCAAACCAACAGGCAGATAACAACATTTGCCAAACCTGTGGTATATCATTCAGGGTTTCAGAACTTGGGCAACATATTGCTCAATGTCAAAATATCAACCAGACACGTATAGAAGATCCAAACCAACAGCAAGTAAACAACACAGTAGATGATGAAATTTTGGAGACAAACTTTTTGTACGCCCATTAAATATAGACAATGGACCTGAGACCAATGAATACCAAAATCTTTTAGAAACTGGTTTTGCCACAGAGCACTCTAATATTGTGGAACATCTTTTATCTAATACTGAATCTGTGAATGACAACATAAATGATATTACAAAAACATGCATTGAAGACATAATCAATTTCCAAATAAGTGATCCAACCCATGCACTAAAATAGAGACTGGTGGAAAATTAGGCATTGATGAAGAGGATTTGTTGACAAGCATAACAGGTGCTACAAATTATATTGTAGTTGAGAGGTTCAACATTCTTTCAACAGGAATGCAAGTATTAATTAAGAGACATACAAAATTTGAGGCTGACGTTGGAAGTTCAGTTTTATGGTGAGGTAAGAATAAAGATTTTGTTTTAAAATTCATTTATATTTTTTGTGTGGCAGGCAATTGATTGTTTGTGTGTACAATTTCTGCTTCAGATTCAATTATTCAGATTTCTCAAAATTGAAAATGACCTGGTCTATTTTCCCAGTTAGGCCCTTATACAATGTAAATTTGGCTTAAGAAGTACTTTTTTTTCCAAATTGAAAGGAAAAGCTTTGAAATAGATTGTTATAATTTTTATAAATGTTTCAGACTGCTGAGGATTTAGGTGGCCCAAGAAAAGAATTCTTTGACCTTATACTTAGGAAATCCTGAAGAAATTCTTTGATCCCATTATAGATTGGATTGATGTCAAAGAGTTTGAAACCATAGGAAAGATATTTGGTAAGTGCAAAGTGTATATATATACATATTGTGCTGATCATTAGGTAAAATACTTTTATTGTAGAAAGTCTTTGAAATCTAGGAAATTCTTACTGGGGATGTTTAATTTTAATTGGCGACAGCTTATATATAAGCAACACCAAAAATATATAAAAACATGTTGTTTTTATACCCCCGAAACGATTTTGTGGGGCTACTGTATTCCTAGAAAAGATTTCGCGCGTTTTAAGTTTGCGCTATTCGCGGTAGGCATGATTCCGCGAATATGTCACTTATAACAAATCCGCGAAAATTTCTAGCTTTAACCAAATAAAAGCATGAACGACTGAACGTGCAGAATATTTGTTATAATCTACTTACACAAAAACATATAAACACAGGTACTATAGAAATGTGTAAAGAATTATGTAATGTATGTTCTAGATACCTGTTTGGACCCTGAAAAAAATTGACAATTATTAATAATTATCATGCTTATTAACGTTATTCGCTAGTCACGGCGAATACAAAAGAATTTACAGTTTGCGTATATTGAATGACTTGGATTTTAGGTGTAATCCTTTGTTAAAAGTACAATAGCGATCAAATGCTATATTGATAAACAGCTGTTATGTTGTTATAATGAAAGTGATGCACAGTCCGATATTGTGTAAAAAATTACATATCAACATTTTGAAAATAACGTCAGTTATGATTCAAATGAGAATAAAGCTTATGGGTCTGACTTAATCTTAATCACATATTGAAAAAGGTAAGGAATTAAGTAAAAACTGTTCACAGAACAACTTCCGTTTTCGACTGGTCAAAACATGAAAAAGTATCGAGTAACATAGCGCTTTAGGCCCGACTTGTAAAAAAAATACAAGAATTAAAGTACCCAACAGGCAAGGTCATGCATCAAAAACGTAGCCTTCAAAAACTGTAATTAAGGCGGTAGCGACTTCATGTTCACGAAATTCTCGGTTACAACACATCCGCAAAAGTTTGTGTCCGCAAAGTGACAAAGTGTGCTTTTATGATCACATTTCGTCCGGTGTCCGTCTGTAAACTTTCACTTTAAACAACACCTCCTCATATACCACTAAGCCAATTTCATCTAAACTTCACAGGAATGTTCCTTTGGTAGTCACCTTTAAAATTGTTCAAAGAATTAAATTCCATGTGGAACTCTGGTTGCAATGGCAACCGAAAGAAAAAAAACCTGAAAAACCTTCTTTTGAAATGCCAAAAGTGCTAGAGCTTATATATGTAGCATGAAGCATTTTCTAGTAAGTGTCTTCCAAGGTTTTTCAAATAAAGCCTTGGGGTCAAAATTTGCCCTGTCCTTGAGGTCATTGATTTTCATAAAATGTATATAGGAAAAACTTAAAAATCTTGTTTTAAAGAACACAAAGAGCTAGAGCTAAGATATTTAGCATTCTAGTGGGTGTCTACCAAGTTTGTTCAAATCAAAGCCCTGGGGTCTAAATCAGCCCCGCCCCGTTCGGTCATTGATTTTCCTAATATGCACACATCTTTTGGAACTGTTGTTTTCCCTTTGCAATAACAACCAGTAATGTTTATACTCATGCACTTTCTCAGATACAAATATGAACTTTGTGATATCAGTTTAAGATTTAGATTTTATATCTGCTTTTGTTTATAGTTTACAATATTAATTGTTCATTGTCATTGAGAGATTCTATATTCAGGTGAGCGATTTCAGGGCCAGCATGGCCCTCTTATTTTTTGTTTAAGTGTTATTGCTAGTTTATGTCCCATTTAAAGTAGAAAATTAATAAGGTGTTTGAAGAATCGTAATCATGTTTAAATGAAACATTTGCTATGATTTACATGTGCCTGTTACAGTAATATTATATTATGAGCATGATCCCTTAAAATGTGAAAAAAAGTTCTTTTACTGCTAGTTTGGCTTTAAATTATGCCGACACATTTCTTTGATTATTTCTATCAGTATATTGTATTTGAATTTCTTATTAATCAAACATTAAAATAATCAAGTTGAAAACAGCTGTTTTAAAAAAATAAAAATTATGGGAACACCATTGGCGATTGCAATGATCTTCAACATGCATGATTCTGACCAAATTTCTCCTGGTCAAATTCACAAGAGATAATGAAAAGTCCAGATTCCCTCTGGAATGTATCTTCTATAATCGTACAAAAGGATATTTATTGATATGAATGTTTATATAACCCATATATTGGTAAAGAAAAAATGACCATTCATAATACCACCAATAAACAAAGTTTTAGAGGATATACTGGTGTCAGCTGGTGGTCTGCCAGTTTGTGGTTGTTTGGTCGGTCCATTGCAGATTTTTGTCTGGGACATAATTCAGAATGTACAAGAGAATTCACCTTCAAGTTTTGTAGGTACGTAGATCTCACTGATTTGAATGCCGAAATCTCAGGGGAAAATGAACGACGGCCCTGAAAACCCCAAATCCAAACTTTAATCATCTTATTGATGTCGGAAAAATAATTAAAAAACATTTGAAAAAAAAAATCTATAAACTACGGCATTCTTCCTTTGTGCAAAATTATTAACTAAAAAGCATATTTTATGACGAGCGCGTATCCGGGTTATTTGGCACTTGTGACAATTTCTAGTTAAAAAAATTGTATCATACATACTATATAGGCTATAAATTGCTCACTGTCTTTTGGTGAAGTTACTTTTGAAATAGTTTTCATTTGAAAAAGACTCTAGGAAAGTGAGTGCAAGTACATAGTAACAGGATGATTATTAAGGACGTTTTCTGGAGTTTTCATATAGATATATAGGCAAAATTTAAACTGTTCCATAGAATTTCTTTAAACTTGGCATGTTGTAAGAATATAAAAACAAAAACATTTTATGCAAAAAATTAATTGGGGTCACTATTCTCGTTTTTGAGTTATCTGCCATGAATGACTTATTTGAGATCATTTAAAGGGCAAATAACTTATACATACGTAAATGAAATCTTGTTTTTACTTGTTGATAATTATTTAATGTTTATTGTCGAATAAAAAACGTAATTACATGCAATTCCTTATATCGTTTCTGTTACTTTTTTTGTTTTAATGAAATAAAGGTACTTAAAATTCATAAAAATAGGGCAATTTTTAAGAACAAAATGCACAGGTTAAGAAAAGAAGTGGGTAAATAAACTATCCACTCTAAACTTGTTCTTGAAATTTTGCATATTGACTGAGACGAAGGTAAGCTTCATCAAAATAATAAGAAGAAGAAATTTTATTGGTTCGCTTCATTGTAAATTATCTGCCCTTGAATTTATCAAAGAAGTCCAATTCAAGGGCGGATAACTCAAAAATGAGAACGGTGATCCCCATTTTTTCCGTTAAAAATGTTTCTGTAATCATATTCTAATAACATGCCAAGTTAAAAAATTCTTTAAGACAGTTTTAATTTTGCCTATTTGTCTATATGAAAACTCCAGGAAAACGTGTTTAATAAGACGAGAAAGTTTCTTAAAGAATATTCTGTACCTTGAATAAATAATAATAATAAGATTTGCATGAATGTTTATGCCATTTAAGTATCCAAAATTTAAGAAACAAACTATATACATTTATATGTACAATTAAGAAGACTATTGTAATTTTTAAAGTTTGTAAATAAATTTACTAATATATGACCCTCATACAAAGAAGTTTTATTTATGTTCATAAATTTTATGGCAGAAATTTTATGATAGATACTACCTTTATTAGTTTTGTTGTATGTGTTTGAAATTGAATATAATTATAAAATAATTATTTGTCTTTTTCAATTCTTTTTGTTGTTTCAATTACCTTGTACAGATAACCTACGAGCTGGTACATTGTTGAATCAATTTCTTGATCCTGAATGATATATATTTCTTTTACAAATCAGTTAAGGCCCATATTTCAAAGAAAAAAAGTGGAGTTACATTTGAATTTGTCATGACCCTTTTGGCGGCATCAGTGTTGGTTAACATTTTTAGCTCAACTAACCTTTTTTTTCTTTTTTCTTTTTTTTAAATTATAAAAATGTGCAGGCAATGGTTACAGTCATTTCGGTATTGCTGATACTGTTGCTGTCCGCAAACTTGTACCTTGATCATAACGTTATAAGTTCTTGGTCAGAGGTCAAGGTCACCTAATATGTTGCACTGTCAAGAATTTGCCTTAGGTCTATAGGAGATGTGTTGCGTACATCTTTCTGATTGATCTGAAGCTTATAGGTTCAGGTTAAAATTGAGATGAGCGAGTGAGACATTCTGCAGGTGGGCATTCCTTGTTTCACTGTTACTGGCTATAACTTTGTTATTATCGAATGATTGACTTCATATTATCACTCAATATACTTTAGGGTAAATCCTTCATGTATAAAATCAACATCAAATTGATCTTGGATCTCTTTAGACCTTGATTTTAAATGTTAAATTATTGATTTTTTTATGATTTTTGTTATAATTGACTGTTACTTGGTAATTAATAAATGTATTATGTTCATACATTGACAAAACAACCTTATTCGCAGGACCTTCTAAAATGTAGAACTGACCTTGACCTTAAGCTTTTAATGACCTTGACTGTGAAGGTCAAATTGATTTTTGGTTTAATTGTCATAATTTTGTTATTTATGTACGGATTTGATTCAAACTTGGACAAAATAAGACTTGCTACCAAACAAACATATTAAACAATTTAGATATGATCTTGACTCTAAACTGACATTGTATTTCAAGGTCAAAGTAATAAAATTCTCCTGTTCTTTATAACTGGCTATAACTTTATTATGTATAAAAGAATTAAGTTCATATTAAGACACAACATGTTTAGGTCAATACCTTGATGTATTTTTAATTCAAATTATCCTTGACTCGTGTATGACCTTGACCTTGAAGGCCAATTTATTTAATTTTCACTGATTATTGCTAAAATTGGCTATAACCTTGTAATTTATCAGAGTCGGCAAAATATTCTCGTTATTGTGTTAAGTTAATAAGGCTTTAAAAATTGTTTGTTTCCTGTGTCCCTACCTACCCTATTTTTTGGCCAACGACTCTAAACTTTTTCATGGAAAACAGGCCACATTTTTTGTTTGACGCTGCATTATTAACTTTACGCCGCATATTCATATTTCCGTCGCATACACTTGATATAGAACAAAAAATGCCTATTTTTTAAAGACGTTTTCGGTAGTTTTCTGTGCGCATCGTTATGCGCTTCCAAGAAAGATAATCACGGATAATTAATCTTCAAATGAAGGTCAAGTTGAATAGTATTCGGATAAGTGTTTAAATTTCGGCTATAAGCAAATAATGAGTAAATAATGCAGAATAGATATTTCTAAATGTTCAAAAGGAGATCGGTTCAAAAGAATAAGAGTTCGTTTAGACAACATCACATAAAGGATTTCTCCAAGCATAAGTACGACAGCATTGATGATAATTCTGCGCGCGTTACCCCACCCACTTGTGGTATAGTGACGAAAGTGCGTCGCGGCTTGATTACTGGCAGACAACTGGGCAAAGAAGTTTAAAATGATATATTTAAAAGTGTTGAATAAAAAAACAAAATTAATATCCAAGAAATGTTCCGAATTTCATTATTGTCTTTGTAAATTTCTGAATACTTGCTTACTGTTCGGGTATGTTAGTCGAGTGAAAAAAATAATATTGCCCTAGATATGTTTGAAAAAAAAAATTCAGTATCATTTACTTAATATAACATCAAAAGAAAAAGAAATTTTTATTGCAACATGTTTTTGTTGTATATTTGACAATACATTTAGTATAACACTGATATTTCTTAAAAAAGCGCGGTAATTTTGACTGTTGGCATATGCGGTAACCATGGAAACTGCCCGTTTACAAAAAACTAACACGCCAACATATATATTTTATGTCTATTTTTGAATCCACCATCAAATGTTACTTGATATATCAATAATGTAGAAAATTCTATAAAAGAAATTTCTTGATAGCTTTAATTTTTTACAGAATTCATGTTTATTTTTCTCATTTTTTGTTTAGTTAAAAAGCATGAAAACTCATTTTTTAAAGAAATATGTTCAAATTATCGTTTGTTTTATACAGAACCCTAAGATAAAGCAAGCTTTGTATAAAATTATGTTTATTGTGAGTGTAATAAGCTATTTTATACATTATTATAACACAGTTTGGCTATTTTGACAATTTTGAGATATACGGTTACCATGGAAACTGCCATTTTTCAAAAAATCCAGCACGCCAACATATATTTTTCTTTTTCTTTTTGAATTTGTCATTAAATTTTACACAACATACAAAAAAACTAGAAAATCCTATGAAACACTTTTTTTCAATATCTTTAATTATTCTGAGAATTCATGTTCATTTTTCTCATTTTTTGTTCGGTTGAGGAACATGGAAAACTCATTTTTTAAAGAAATATGTTCAGATTATCATTTGTTTCATACAGAATCATTAGATAATGTTATCTTTGCATAAAACAATGCTCGTTGTGTGTTTTAAGCTATCTTACAGTTAGGCTATTTTGACAGTTTTTAGATATACGGTTACCATGGAAACTGCCATTTTACAAGAAATCCAACACGTCAACATATATTTTTCTTTTTATTTTTAAATTCGTCATTAGATTTTACTCATCATACAAAAAATTTAGAAAATTCTATGAAAGGATTAATTTTTCATAAAACTGTAGAAAATGTCTTTAAAACCATGCCACTGGAAACAAACACTTTTTTGTTACATCATCGCAGTGCTATGGAAAACATGAATATAAACTTATAGACTAGATATCCGATACTTAGTTTATTGTACAATGTTAGTTTATCAAGAGTGAGTGTGAAACGTGTTTGTTTGGTTTTACGGCGCACCAACATAGTTTAGGTCATTTGGCGCCGAAACAGGAAAATTGATCATGGCTAGCCTCGGATGTTTCAAACCTTAAAGCAACACCAGGAATTTAAACTACCTCACTTGCTGGAGCTAGGAAGCATAGATTCAAATTATTTGAGCAATCTGTTAATGTCCTTTGACTTATATATAGGGTTTCTTGACAAAATAATTTCATAACATACTTAATTAAATTATTAATAGCATTTCTTTCATTTGCAAATACATGTAACTGGTTTATTGCTACATATATTTTATTTATATATTGTGACAAAATGGAGACCACTGACAATTATTGACATAAATATCCATTTATTGACATTTTACTCTTACTTAACAAATCATTTTTGTACCCTGCGCTTAAAAACAGATAACAGTTTTCCTTTGTTGAAAGTTATTATGTATCCGCGGGCATGTCTTGATTATGTCCGTTGTATTGCTTTTTACAGGCATTTATAATAACTGGTCAATTTTTACTTGTTTTGTGAGAAAGAAGTTTTTAAAAATCAATATGTTACTGAATTCTTCAAATTTACCGTGTTCCAGATTGTAGACCATGAGCCATTTGCGACATAAAGTGGGGGAATGGTTATCAAGGAACAGTTACGCAAATATTGCGGGGTCATCTCAAAACATAGTATGAACACTTTAAACTTTATTGTGTTTCTTTACCAACATCGTAATTATGATTTAGTCACTATCAGACGAACTGATGCTAACTTCCTTAAAGTAACTTTGGAATAATTTAAATAAGCTTAGCAAATGGTCTTTTGCGTTTTGTATAGTGCGCGGACGTGCTTCAGCATTTTTTTTCGTCTTTTGATGATGACAAAACCTTTGGCAGCTGGAGTATCAAACTCTTGACGTCTTGACTACGACCTCGGTTGTGCAGGTTCAAGGGACTGAAAAGGGTCGGGCTCTCTCGGGACTGGACGGGAGCGACGCTACTGGGCAACTGGTCCATGTTGGCCTAAAATTATACATCTGTTTAGGTTTATCGGAGCTTGACTGAGCAATGACTGTTGTATATCAGCCACTTGGTATTGTACCTCGGAGCTTGACCCACTTGTGGTTCGGCACCATCGTTTTTCCTCAAAAGACTTTTTTCAAGACGCTGTACGGCTTCAAGCGCTTCTCTGGAATTATTTAAAAAGTTTTGAATATTGAACTTGAGGCATATTTGGTTTAACTGACTTATAATGTAAATAATTATGTAATGTTATCGGTTTTTTTAGTTATGCTTACTTAATGTCTGGATAATTTATTTCGGTAGGATATTTGCTTATAATCCCATCACGAAAATACTACGCTGGCAGAAGTTCTTCGAGTGGTGTGGTGAGACACCTAAAACACTTATACCATAATAGTACTTTGAATATAACATCCCAAAAGTCCAGAACACTATATCGTATTAACAACTTAAATTGAATAAGATTTAAGTGTATCGACAGTGAAAGACGGGATGTGGGCTTAACTTCCATGTTTTCATTTGAAATCAAAAGATACATAAAATGGTCTTCCGAGATGATATACTTACGGAACAAAATAGCTATGGAGGTCAGGGCTATTAATAAGACATCTTAAAGTAGAGCTACAGGAACAATAGTATTCAGGACAAAGGCCTCGCAATACATACACAAAAAATCGTCCGTGTTATCAGTTACTTTGGAACCGCGTTTATTATAACATTTTAGATAATTTTGAAATTGTCCCCGGCAAAGCATGTTTTACAATTACTCGGTACTAAGAAAGGACAAATTATATCTGAATGTTTGAAGCAAGGTTATTTGAATTTAAATGAAATTTTAATATCTGTTTCATGTTAATTTACCTAAATAATATTATGTTATCGAAATTCATTGGTGTAAATTGCTACAGATTGTTTGCCTGATAAATATGTGAAAACCCTTAAAAGGAAAATTGTTTAATCAGTAATGTCTGTAAGCAACAAAAATGTAAATTAAATTTGCAGTACCAATATGATCTTGTTTAAAGTGATATTTTGTTTACATATGCATGTATAAAAAAACAAAATTTAAAAAAAACACATACAAAAGACGACGTGCCATAAATTGCCATCTTTTTTAATTTCAGAAGTATATTTTGTTTGTTTGTTTCATTTTACGCCTTTTCCCAACAGTATTTCAATCATATAGGCGGGTAGGTTCCTAACCATAGTTCCTGGAGAGTTACACCAGTACTAGACTACCTTCCTCCGCGCTAAACTACCAAAGCATCTCCCGGGGATCGAACCCACGCCAGAGAGGTAACTGGATTAGAAGTCATCGACTCTAACCCCTCGACCACGGAGGCGGTATCAGAAGTATATTGTGAATAGTATAACGATATACTGATTATATAAAATCAAGTAGTTCTGTACTTGTATTAAATAATATGAACTGTTTCTATATCATCATAGTCTATATTTTCCTTTTACATGACTTAAGCAATTAACTTATTCTAAAATGCATGAAGTATAAAAGTAATACAGATATAAATTGGACTTGGTATGAGTGTCATCACGATGGTTTGAACAATTATTCCAAAACGCTAGTGTTGTCATGTGTTTTCATTGTTAGTGCCAATTTTATAATACTCACTCATGATTGTGTGTACATGTTATATTTACATTTATATGTTCATTGAATTAAACGTACACATGTTTTGCCAGCTCAATAAATGTTGCTGTATTCACATAGTGTATACATTGATATGTCCTCAATTAATTTTTCTCGCTTTTTTGCCCGATGATTGGCCAATTATCACAAATAGTTTTCTTCCAGAAATCATACAATAGTTTTTTAGCTCACCTGAGCTTGCTCAGGGTGAGCTTTTAGGATCGGTGAATGTCCGTCGTCCGTCGTCCGTCCGGCCGTCCACAATTACTTGTGAACACTCTAGCGGTCGCATTTTTGCCTCAATCATCATCAAACTTGGTCAGGATGCTTATCTAGTTGAAAGCTCGGATGAGTTCGAACATGGGTCATCTCGGATGAAAAACTAGGTCACAAGAGCTAAAAATAGAAAAACCTTGTGAACACTCTAGAGGTCACATTTTTGACCCAATCATCATCAAACTTGGTCAGGATGTTTGTCTAGGTGATAGCTTGGATGAGTTCGAACATGGGTCATCTCGGATGAAAAAGTAAGTCACAGGAGCTATAAATAGAAAAAACCTTGTGAACACTCTAGTGGTCACATTTTTGAACCAATCATCATCAAACTTGGTCAGAATGCTTGTCTAGTCAATTGCTTGGATGAGTTCGAACATGGGTCATCTCTGATGAAAAACTAGGTCACAGGAGCTAAAAATAGAAAAACCTTGTGAACACTCTAGTGGTCACATTTTTGACCCAATCATCATCAAACTTTGTCAGGATGCTTGTTTAGATAATAGCTCGGATGAGTTCGAATATGGGTCATCTCGGATGAAAAACTAGGTCACCGGAGCTATAAATAGAAAAACCTTGTTAACACTCTAGTGGTCACATTTTTGAACCAATCATCATCAAACTTGGTCAGGATGCTTGTCTAGTTAATAGCTTGGATGAGTTCGAACATGGGTCATCTCGGATGAAAAAGTAGGTCACCGGAGCTAAAAATAGAAAAACCTTGTTAACACTCTAGCGGTCACATTTTTGCATCAATCATCATCAAACTTGATCAAGATGCTTGTCTAGGTGATAGCTCGGATGAGTTCGAACATGGGTCATCTCGGATGAAAAACTAGGTCACAGGAGCTAAAAATAGAAAAACCTTGTTAACACTTTAGCGGTCACATTTTTGCATCAATCATCATCAAACTTGATCAAGATGCTTGTCTAGGTGATAGCTCGGATGAGTTCGAACATGGGTCATCTCGGATGAAAAACTAGGTCACAGGAGCTAAAAATAGAAAAACCTTGTTAACACTCTAGTGGTCACAATTTTGACTCAATTGTCATCAAACTTGGTCAGGAAACTTGTCTAGGTCATTGCTGGGAATAAATCGAACATAGGACATTTCGGATGAAAAACTAGGTCACAGGAGCTAAAAATAGAAAAAATCTTGTTAACACTCTAGTGGCTACTGTTGTGATCCAAATATTCTGTTAATTGGTCTGAAAGTTTGTTTTGATGATTTCTAAGTCAAGATCGAACATGGGTCATCTTGGATGAAAAACTAGGTCACTACGCCCAAATATGGAAAAACCTTGTTAACATTCTAGTGGTCACATTTTCGACTCAATTATCATCAAACTTGGTCAGGATGTTTGTCTAGGTAATTGCTTGGATGAGTTCGAAATCGCATGTGAAACTAGGTCACCGGAGCTAAAAATAGAAAAATCTTGTTAACACTCTAGTTGCTACTGTTTTGATCCAAGTATCCTGGAAATTGGTCTGAAAGTTTGTATTGATGATTTCTAGGTCAAGTTTGAATATGTGTCACCTGGGTAAAAAACTAGGTCGCACTGCTCAAATATGGATAATCCTTGTTAACACTGTAGTGGTCACATTTTTGACTCACCTGTCATGAGACTTGGTCAGAATGCTTGTCTAGGTAATTGTTTGGATGAGTTTGATAATTCAGGTGAGCGATCTAGGGCCATCATGGCCCTCTTGTTTGATATTTGTGTTCATGTCCGGGGATACGGTTACAAGCAAACTGTTTATCTCTCAATCACAAAGAGAACATAGACTATTTTGTTACTGTAAAGGCACCATAGTGATTTATTATAAGACTAATATTGTAAAATACCACTACTTCATTGTTGATAAAGTACTATAGGAAATAAAGAAAAACGAAATCCTTAAAGAACGACCAAGACGGCAAATTAAAAAAATGTTGCTGGCTCGAATAAACTAAGCCTGTGCATGGTCGGTACTTGAACGTACGAGCTAAAGCAGAATTGATCATTTAAACATAGAAATCGTGCATTTATACAGATATCATTAACTGGACACAGTCAAACATCAAATTGTCGCATGATCACTTATATGATTTGCTCATTTATGCCATACAATTAAAGTTGTAAACATACAAAAGTCATAAATTATTTTGTCGAGAGCATCAAATTTGTAATCCGGGGATCGCTTATTCGATACTCGGACGAGGCGTTATTACTCACGGACATTGAGTCTTTTGGTCACATGTCTGTCACCGTTAATTAAGACATATTTGTAGTATTTTGGTTTGATAACTTGCCGAGAGTTTAATTTGTTATTTACTGGTTAGTTATCAAGGAAATCCGGTCAGGTTGAGAGTAAGATATGACGGACAAATGTATGAAAACTTAAAGTAGATGTAAAACAGAAAAACAAACCAATAATAACAGTGTCTGCTATTGTCGAAATGCATCTTTAACTGAAACATGTTAACATGTATCAATAAAAGTAAAAAGTATTACAAACACTTAACGATTAACGCAAATAAAAGCATATGTCGTGCTTTGAGAGTACCTATGTGTTCAATAATGAGAGGGTACCTGTGATATAAAAATTCAAATGAAGAGAGGTAGCCCGTGCCGCTGCAAAACCGAAAGTAGGGTGTTTTTATGAATTTTACATTTATTTTTGACAATATACTGCCATTTGTCCGAAGATGATATGTATATGAACATATTAAATATGTTTGATGCATATATAATCAAGCCACAGGTTCATTTCAGCCCGAAAAATATGTCGAGGTGATGGGCGAAGCAAGACACGTCGATTTTTTTGTAGCTTATTGTGAAGTTGCAGTACATGAAAATCGGGCACATGACAAATCATTACATAAATAAAACATGTGGTATACATCTTTTCTTCGTGACATACCTCCTTTCCTTATTACAATGAAATTTTACTGGATTGGTATCATCGCTGGTTTGTTTTTAGCAGAGAATGACCTGTGCATGTTCAGAGAGGGTACCGTTTGAGCAGATTTCGCAAAGAGGGTATCGATATGGATATTCACCGTGGGTCTTAGTGATGATATTAAAATGTCGCAATTGATTATAACGTGGAGGGTCGAAAGTTTAATCACAAGTTGAAGCAGTCTTGTTTTCACATTAGAGTTTTATGAATCTTAACAACGGACATGTTTTATTGTAATTATAACACTTTTTGATCTCCGTTCTTTGTAGAGATAATGAAGTAATACATTCTAAAGCGCGTGCTGTTGCCATATATACCATCGAGGTCATGACCTTTAATAACTGATCCTGAAAAACAGAAAAGAGTCGTAACTGACCTAATAAAAACCAATAAATAACTACAATGTTATAACTATTGTACAGACTCACTTGTAACGGGCTATCACGTACAATTGCAACATTTGAATCAAGAAGAAAAGGTCTAGACGGTAATCTAATTTCTAAGACAGTGTCATCAATTATTTCCTAGCAAACCCTAGCAAAAGCAATATCAAGTAACCTTGCAAAAATAGTTTACAATGGTTTAACTAAATAGTTTACGATGTTTTACGTTTAGAAAAAATGAAATACAAGATATGCAGTTGAATGAGAAATCGAAACTGTTCGAACCTTTCGGCCCTCAAACATAATGTAATAGTATGAAACGGTTTATCTGCGCTAAAATTATGAAAGTTAACTAGACTGTCAGAATTTGGATGTCATTGGATGCAAAATAAATATATCTGTTACTCATTTTGCGAAAATTCACACTTAACCCTTCGATATCGCTTTAATTATTTAATGCTTTATGGGATCTATCTTAAATTATGTATTTTCGGTTTGGGGCTTTTCTAAGTCTAAGGAGATAGAATGTGTACACTGTAAAGCCATTTTTGGCGTTAAATGTACAGGATGGATTGAGAATTGACAAAATAAGTAAATTAAACAAGAAGACAATAAGATACCCGCCCGAAGTATTAATGTTAAACATGCAAAAGTATGTTATTTTAAAGTTTTTAATACAAAAGGAAAAAATGTTAGCAATGCTTGCGTAAACGTGATAATAATTGCTTGTAGCTATTAAGAAAATACCCATTTTGTACACAATGACATTAAATTATAGCATATTGATATTGATGATTTTTCAGGTAATTTAAATACGTTTATGTCAAAAGATATACTGTGACGGAGCTAAGATCCAAAGCTTTCCATTGGTGAAATAAATTTTAAAATCGAACATTAAATTACAACTATTTAGCGGTTTAAAAACGGCCTAATCCGTATTCTTTTAGCATAAAAGATATCGATTGTACTTGAATATAACGGAAAAAACCCTTATTTTTTCACTCGATACACCTCGGTTTTTTACGTAATTCATATCGAAAGTGTATATGGGTGAATTACATTTGTTCATATTATCTACGACGTAACAAAGAAATACTAATGACATAAATAACAGTCTTAGAAAAGATCGAATACTAGTACTTGTATTACTTGATTTTAAAACTAATCAGAGAAATGTAAACAACATAATTTTGTTACTAAACTCCCAACTCTCTTGCCATTTTCTTAATTCATGTAGTTAGAAATAAATGTGGTAATGTTGTTTGTGCTGATCTGCAAACAACGCGGTACTGGCAACATAGAAGAAACATTGCAGACGTTGATTTTGTTATTTCAGGTAGATATAATCATAGTTATAACACCATGCAGTTACAATAACATTAGTCTATGTCTATAAAATGCGAACAAAAGTGATGTGACAGATCAATACATCAAAGATTATATCAAAGACTTTTATCTAATATTATGTGTCTGTTTACATGAATAGGTTTACCACATTGTAATTAAAAGAAAGTTTGATAACTAGAAGACATCATTACTTTGTAGTTTATATTAAAATTGTGCATACATAACTGAAACTTCGGACATCTAATATAAATGTTTTATTTGCAGTTTTCCTATCTCATACAAAATTCATATCATATGATAATATCAATACACCTTTTTACAAACAGAACACGATTATATGGTCATTTATTAACATACAAATTGTACATCTCTGTCTCAAAAACAATTTATATGTTGATGGTTACATTGAAAGTTATAGAATGTGACATGACAATGCTGATATCTGTGCTGAAATTCTGTAAAATCTACACATTTGTTTCATTATTACAATTCTTTAGTTATAAGTCTTACCCATCATTGACATTTCCCAGTTTTACTTAATTTGCATTTTCTAATCCTATTTTGAACTAAGTGTTAACAAAGACACGATCAATCAGTTACTCCACGTTTGACTAAACATATGTTGTTGATGTGTTATTATAACATTGTCCAAATCTATTTCCACTGGGACGATTTGTATCTACTGGTGCTACATCATCCATCATACATTATCATATACATAGATCAATTTCTTCTGCAGTTTATTCCTTCATTCATTTTGTTTTAAATAATTTCACGTTTTTTTTCATACTTTACCACTATGAAACATTGCTTGGCGTGTACGTATGCTACAAACATTATTAATAAAGATATATAGAAATCTAAGCTATGTAAGATTAATCTAAAAAAAACTGCTCTTAAAATATAATATTTTATGAGAAATTCTATGAGTAAATTTTAAAACTAAAATAGCAAAGGGTTTTCAAATTCCAAAAAGTACGCTCTCGGGTATTGTGTCTAAAATAGAAATAAACGACTAATACTTTAAGTACTGCTTCTTACTTTAACATGGTAACATCCATTTGTACACAATTTTTGAACTATAACACACTTGTTCTTAGCTGTAACTTTGCTGTCTATGTTTATTATTGCATATATCCTTTTTTCGTGCTGTTTTTTTTTATAACTAACCGAACTACACTAATCATGAATACTCCGCGAAAGAAAAAAGATTTGGTAAATCACACGATTTATACCTTTTTATTTTATTTTATTATCTCTTGTTTTAAAGCTGCACGCCTCCAGATGAGCAAAAATATTTCGATAAAATCAAAGCTGAGAAAAATGTAAGATTTTAGGAAAGGTATAAAGATTCAAAATTCTAGTAAAAAGTTACACGCCATGTGCGTTAAATGACCGATTTTTTCAGCATTTATAACTATATTTCTCCTGCGTTACTTACGCAGAAAGGGCTTTTGTGCATATATCGACCTCTTCATAGTAATTAACACGTGTTGGAAATGTCATTGATAATGTGTAAATTGCATTCTTTTGGTAACTTTACACTATAATACAGTTAACTACATTCTAAAATCTCCATGAAAATTTGCATGAATCTAGAGGCATGCTGCTTTAAATACCAGAATAAGCAGTTCATTTCCTACCAGCATTTCACATTAACTATGTCTATAATACAAGAAAAGATTCGAATTCTTTATTCAATATTATAAATATGTACATGTATTTATGAGACAGGTGATCTGCTCCAATGTCTAAATTTAGAATGACATGTGTGTAACATACAGTGTAATACTTAAAGGTAAAAAACTAAAGTTTGATTTGATAGAAGTACTTTCTAAAGCAATTACAGAGCATTCGAGGTTTTATTTCACGAAAGAAAATCCATTCCATTCATATAATATATGACGGACCCTGAAATTGTAGCTATATATCATGAAATTTGTCTTTGTTGATCGGGAAGATAAACAGTTAGTGGCGACGGCTTACAGATGTCCTCTAGCTTATTTGTGTGATGTTGTTTTATTATTGAAAAGGTGTATTATACACTTAGATTATTTCTCAAAATTACAAAATTTATATGTGAAAACACGAACATCACAACAAAAATATAAAAAGAAAAGAAAGAGTAAAAAATACATTTAAAAAGCATAGGTCAGTGATTTTTAGCTTACGACAGCATACGACATTTGAAATACAATTATAATAAATTATAATGAATAAAATCGAAGCTCAAAAAATGCTAATTAAAACAACTATAGGCGTTCTCTTTTTATATGATATAACCTCGTTTTGTTTATATATGTGGTAATTCATAATTACTGTGGAATTCCGAAATATTTTCATTTTCTTATTGCATTTTTAAAACTTAGAAAATCGCAAAATTACCCGTTGTTATGTGGAAATACATTTTGAAAATCGATTGTCTTGTTCATTTATTATCATTCATGTCTTACATACATATTGCCCAGGAAAATATTGCATATATCGCCAGGAATTACCACAAAAATAGGTTCCACGGTTTGTAAATGTTTATATAAAATGACAACTTAATTTAGATCCTAAGCATGTTTATATGTCAATATAAGTGCGTCTACATGAAGCTAGATTGTAAATCTAGAAAAATTAAAGAGAGTGATATTTGTTTCATGTTTACAATATTACCATTTGAACAGATGAATTACAAATAAATATAGGCAGTTTGATAATACCGTGATGACATAAATTGTGTTTATTTCTGTTTTAACTTCCCAAAGGCATTTCAATTGTCTGTTTTGTATGACATTAAGGAAGCGTATAATGACATTAGAGAAAATGTCTGACCTGAATGAAATGGTATATCTTTATTTCGAAATGTTTTGTACATCATTGTAATATATAACTTAATATTTACATAAAAGATATGTTATTCTCAAAGTTTCATATTTAAAAATATAAATAACTGCTGAACTGTCTCTATTTTTGGATATGAAATAAACAGGTTAAAATACACAAATAGTACATATGCTACGGCTACGAACTAAACATTCCATACGTAAATAACAAAATGAATACAAGTTTATAGTGTCATCAGAAGAAAAGCATATACAAATCTATCTTTAATTTCATTAATAACCCAACAGAAGCTATCTGTGGACTCTGCAACATTTTGATTTTGCATTGTTTTCCATTCTATTTTCCCATTCTTCCAAATCTTATTCGTCACAATCTTTATATTATCTTCACAATATGTATTGCATTGTTTTCTCAAACAAAGTATTATTACTTTCATCGTAAATTACCCTACAGAAGCTATCTGCGGAATCGAGGAACATACTGAGTTACTGACATTCCAGTGCAAAATATATCAACATATTGCATTTAATGCTAACAGTTCCTTAGCAATATTAAGAGGATATTTTTTCCGGGACGGCGAGTGAAAATATGTGATTAAGAGGATATTTTTTTCCGACACGGCGAGTGAAAATATTTGGCATTTTATCATGTTGAGTGAAAATATATACCATATTACACGAAAAACAAACAATAACCTTTTAATTTAATTTCATTTAAAAAAAAAACAAAAAAAGAATTGTTATGAATCCCCTTGCTTGCTACGCAACTGCAATTCTACAGCGCGTAGTAATATAATAAGAAATTAATACACGGCAGAGGAGGGTCGGTAGGTGATAATCGGCCCGCAAAATGAATAATGGCCCGAGGGCTTCAGCCCGATGGCATTATTCATTTCAGGGCCGATTATGACCTTTTGGCACAACTAAGACGTGTATTTATGTCTTTAATACACTTGGTATATCTAAAAGTAACATTTTTCTAAAAAAATTCCTTTCGTTGAAATTCCTGTCTGCATTTCTACTGTACAGTACAGTTACTTCAACAGAGTTGTTTACTTTTTGTATGTTCAAAGTACAGTACAGTTTAGTAGAATCTTTAAATTTCTATACTAATAAAACTGTGTGTGTGTGTGTGTGTGTGTGTGTGTGTGTGTGTGTGTGTGTGTGTGTGTGTGTGTGTGTGTGTGTGTGTGTGTGTTGGTGTGTGTGTGTGTGTGTGTGTGTGTGTGTGTGTGTGTGCAAAATACGCGTAAGCTCTCATAATAAAATCATGCGATTCATGCTTAAAACCTGTTTGATGACGTACAATGTGACGTCATTGTTTCAGTATTTGCACGTGCACATGTTCAGAGGGCTGATAAATAGTTCTCGGCCTGGGGCCGCAAACTCATAACATGTCACGTGACACTCATAATCAAATGAAATCATAGGCGATTTTGTTACTATATATTGTAACAAGTGTATTAATTATTATTTATAGATGCGTCTTGTTTTGCACGCGATGTTTGGCGCTACATTGTGACGTCACGTAAACACTTTAAATGTCTGTACAGCGTTAATGGTATTGGTGTTCGTATTTATTTTCTTAGTAAGACTATTTTCTATCATTTTTTATTTATCAGATTTTTTAAACAAAATGGCGAAATAAGTCCCTTGAAATAAAAGTTAGTTTTGTCTCCGCCCACTTTCATATTTATATTTTACAAATATAAAATATATTTGACTGATATAGCACCTTATCACATACCCGTGCAGCTTTTACGGCTCCGTAAAAATGGTATTGCACGGCCGTGCATATATTTTGACGTGACATCATTTTCGTTATATAAACATAGCGTTAAGACCCGTTAAATGTAAGCGTTATACTATAGGCGCGTCAATAAAAAATGGGTCTTTTTTACTTGTAACGAAATTAAGTTTTGCTCTGTGATAAAAAGAATATTACATTCGTGTAAGCCAGAGGCTCGCATAATATAATTTTATTCAACTCGTTTAATAAATTCAGTATTAAACTTACACTCATTCAATATCCTCTATATATTTCATATGTAAAATTAAATAAAAACAAATATTCAGGTAAATATAGTCTGATTTAATTGACCTGTCTATTATGAAAACATTATAGCACTCAATACATTTAAATATTCGACCCCACTTCGGTTTTGTCCAAAAGTTAACAAGAATTTATATGAAGAATATTACTAATGTTTGGAAAAGTCACGCTAGCTTACTGTATAAGTTCTCGTAACATGTGCAATAGCACAGTTGGTTTAGTGATTACCGAATATAAGAGATGTCTGTGGTTCGATCCTTACTTTTGCCCTATCTTGTTATGAATAGCCAAGTGCTCGTAAAATTGTACAGTAATGAAATGATTTTTAGCTCGACTATTCGAAGAATATGAGAGCTATTGTAGTCGCCCCGGCGTCGGCGTCGGCGTCAGCGTCCGCGTCGGCGTCTGCGTTGGTTAAAGTTTTTTGTAAAGTCAAATATCTCAATTATTACTTGAGATATTCAATTGAAACTTACAATACTTATTTATAGTAACAAGGTACATCAGATTGACAAGTTGGATAACTCTGCCTACAATATTGACAGAATTATGCCCCTTTTTAACTTAGAAACTTTGGTTAAAGTTTTTTGTAAAGTCAAATATCTCAATTATTACTTGAGATATTCAATTGAAACTTACAATACTTATTTATAGTAACAAGGTACATCAGATTGACAAGTTGGATAACTCTGCCTACAATATTGACAGAATTATGCCCCTTTTTAACTTAGAAATTTTGGTTAAAGTTTTTTGTAAAGTCAAATATCTCAATTATTGCTTGAGATATTCAATTGAAACTTACAATACTTATTTATAGTAACAAGGTACATCAGATTGACAAGTTGGATAACTCTGCCTACAATATTGACAGAATTATGCCCCTTTTTAACTTAGAAATTTTGGTTTAAGTTTTTTGTAAATTCAAATATCTCAATTATTGCTCGAGATATTCAACTGAAACTTACAATACTTATTTATAGTAACAAGGTACATCAGATTGACAAGTTGGATAACTCTGCCTACAATATTGACAGAATTATGCCCCTTTGGAACTTAGAAATTTTGGTTAAAGTGTTTTTGTTAAGTCAAATATCTGAATTATTGCTTGAGATATTCAATTGAAATTTAAAATACTTTTTTATAGTAACAATGTACATCAGTTTGCAAAATTGCATAACTCTGCCTGCAATATTTGCAGAATTATTTGCCCCTTTGAAACTTAGAAATTTTGGTTAAAGGTCTTCAAAGATATTTACTTGAAACTTTACACATGCACTTAGGGTCATAATTGGAGGCTGATTCATATCCCCTTTTCTACTTAGTCTCTTGGTTAATGTTTACATGCAAGTTTTACATATCTCAATAACTATTAAAGATATTTATTTAAAACTTCACATATGCATTAAGGGTCATAATTGTAGGTCACTGACAAAGATCCATAATTCTATCTTGCATTTAGGCTGATTTTTCTCCCCTTTTTCAACTTAGAAATTCATGGTAAAGTTTTGCTTGTAAGCTGTTATCTCAATAACTACTGAAGGGTTTGTGCCTTTTTTGGGACAATTTTATGCATTCATAATAATAAAGCAGTGATTTACTTGATAAAACATCTTAATAAAAAGCCTTTGTACCTTTTCTGTCAAATTTATGTATTCATAGGTAATTAGTATTATTATACTCAATAAAACACCCTTGTGACATTACCTTCCGAATAGTCAAGTCAATACTGTATAATTAGACTCTCTCTAAGGCCTATAACATGAATTTATAAAAAAAAATTAGCCCTTTTGTGAACTTAAAAAATTTAACATTATCAAGGCTCTTTTACTATCAAGCACTTAGAATAGTCGAGCGTGCTGTCCTACAGACAGCTCTTGTTATTGATTTTAATCCGAATGAATTTTAAATATTAGTTATTTAACAATGGTATTTAAAAAGAGTACATCTTTGCCAAAATAAGTGCAAAGCATATTAAAAAAACAACAATTAAAACAACATTAAACAATTATAGCTTCAATAATGTTGAAAATAGTTATAAATAAGAAAAACAAAACAACAACAAAAACATGTACACACGCCGTCTCGATCTTACAATACGTATATAAACCCGTAGTTTACCTTTCGCGCTAAAACGGTTAGTATAACTATTTTATTGAACAAACATTTAATTTAATAACATCTTACTGCGTACATCTCTGCATAATCAGTATGCAATTGACAGGTTAATAAAATAAAACAATACTAAACATTTTCTCATGCATTCCACGTTTATATGCAAATTCATTGGTTGTGTATTAATACAATGTTAATCAATGATTCCTTAGAATTTAAAACAAATTTAATATTACCAGCTAAAATTATTCGTATATTTGGCATAACAGAACGTTAGCTTGTTTAATTTGCATTAAAGGACAGAATATCTGCTGGTTAAATACCAGACTTTTATTTTAAAGATCGTATATTCAAGCCTTACTTTAATTTGAAAAAAATAACAATAAATAAGGCATAAGATACACAGCCCATCGTCCGCCAATATATACACTTGTTTTGGTCTCGGCGGCCGATCTACCTGATCGACTTTTCTAGATAACCAACCAGAATCTATCAATTTTCCTAGCTATCATAACACCAAAGTCATATATAAAAAAACATAAAACAGTATATATTTAAACAATAGCATTTGAAGATAACGTTATGAGGATCCAAATGATCATATTATAAGGGAACTTTTTTCTGTTTGGTTGGGTTTCAATTAACAATATGAAACAATAAGGAACTAAAACAAACATCAATGCATTGTTTGCGATGAGATCAAATGAATTATGTCGAGAATATAATCGTTATTTAATTTTCAATTTTGTCGTTTTGTGCATTATTTCTATTTTACCGTTTTATTGACAGATACATATACATTGTTCTTACTCGTTTGTCGAGAATGTGTCACTTAACATCAAAACTCAAAGAAATGTCAATCATTCAGATAACCTCGGAAGGTCCCTTACAATGGTTGAGATATCACCGACTTTACATAAACCCCAGAAGCTCTGATGATCTGTTTCCCAGACAACATGTCTCGGAAAAGCGTTACATGACCTTTTCAGATGCCTCCTGATGAAACAACATTGATGGATATGAAACACATAAATTTTACAAATAAATAAATAAACACATACCAGGCTTTAAGTAGAAGTGATCTTCAAAATAGTTATTTAAATTAAAAATGAATGTACTAGTATTGATATATTAAAGAAATAAAACATATTTAAAATATCAGACAGAGATGTTATTGCTTTGTATGCAATGAACGGAGTGGTCAATTGCCAAGAAATGTTATATCCCAGAACCAAATTAGCTAAAAAAAATTACTTTTATACAAAATTGTTTACCTATTATTGAACTTGCGAAACCACTTCAATCACCCATAACAAAAGGACAAAAAACAAACATGAACACCATATATTTGGTCTGGCCTTAAAGAAAATTACCATGAACATTAAAAAAGAACGTCGATTATTTTAACCGTATCTGCAAAAGGAATAAAGATTAATGAATTAATATATCAATACAATTATCTTCAATAGTATGGTATTATCTTTTTTTAAAGCTTAAAGAAAAATATATATCTTTGAGAAAGGCTTTAGGTGCCACACTGTTTGTATTTAAAAATGTCTTTTGAAACCTCGCCTGTTGTAGACTTGATTATTTGTGTGAATCGATGTAAATTTGAACGCCTTATTTCAAATATTACGTGCTATTTCTATATTCGAATTTTAAAAGAGATACAAAGGTTAATTGAATTTCTTGTAAGCAAAATATATTCGTTCATTAAAGAAATATGTCAAAGATAGAATTCATTTCTCGAGAGACATTTTTAATGAAAGACATCTGAATATGCATCAAATTTGACTTCAAAAAGATAATATTTGCATCATGCTTTTCATGAAGCAGTTTCTAGATTTTAATATAAATAGAGAGTTTTTCACTGGAATAACAATTTGGTTTCAATCTAACAAACATATATAACCCTTATAATGTATTATAGTCTCATATAATTCTATAAGAATGGCTATACTTGAAATGTATGTATTATATCTGTTTTATGTCTGTTTTTACATATGTAAATCATGTATAGATGAGACTTAAATAAATAAACATAAAATAAGATTTTACTGAAGACTGATGGACGAACCGAAGAAAACACAACTATAATAAAATGATACAATTTTAATGTTACAATTCAGATGACAGCAGTTGATAAGGTTCTGCGTGGCAGCTGTAGACAAATACTTTATTTTTGGTGTTTTGTCTTGT
The DNA here is from genome assembly GCF_026571515.1 of Ruditapes philippinarum. Taxonomy (NCBI): domain Eukaryota; kingdom Metazoa; phylum Mollusca; class Bivalvia; order Venerida; family Veneridae; genus Ruditapes; species Ruditapes philippinarum. The sequence continues at coordinate 25,107 of NW_026853446.1, forward strand.
TCCGGAGGAGGAATCACTGATTCGAATACATTTAGTGTTGACGATTTAATAAGCGCTAGAGCCACTATCAAACTTAATCAATTTCGTCATATCTATTTATTAATTTCGGTGTCGACGTTTAGTTAAGATATCTTGCCTCTCCTTATTTCCCTGCAAGTTTCCTTTTTATTTCCGAAAATGAAGAAAATTCCTTTTATCTTAATGTATACAATAAAGCTAGTGAAAATAATATATACTTATAAACAAGATATCCGATACTAAGGTTATTGTTAGATATTATTGTCTGTTTTGTTTTACGGGGCATCAACATATTTTAGGTCATATGGCGCAAAAACAGAAAATATGGTTTTGGCTAGCCTCAGGTGTTTCAAACTTCAAAGCAACACCAGGGGTCAAAACAATCTTTGCATTTGTGTCGTATCATAATGACTTTTATTATTAATAATCAAGTTGACATAAATAGAAACATTAGGAAGCTGTATCGTTGAGAACTCATATGATTATGTAAATAAAGTTACTTATGTGTTAACAAGAGGGACATGATAGCCCTGAAGTCACTCACCTGTATATAGGCCCCCGGAGCGGGGCCAGTTTAAACCCCGGGGCTTTTATTTGAACAAACTTGGTAGACACCTATTAGAAGACGCTTCATGCCAAACATCTAAGGTCTAGCTCGTTGTGTTTTTTAATAGAAGTTTTTTTTAAGTTTTTTCTTTACACATATTGTTAAAAACAATGACACACCTGGGGCAGGGCCAGTTTTTACCCCAGGGCTTTTATTTGAACAATCTTTGTAGACACTTACTAGACAATGTTACATGCTTAATATCTTAACTCTAGCTATTTTGGGTTTTTTTTCAAAGAAGATTTTTAAGTTTTTGCTATACATATATAAGGAAAATCAATGTCGCCCGGAGCGGGGCCAATTTTGACCCAAGGGCTTTTATATGAACAAACTTTCTAAACACTCACTAGAAGATGTATCATGCTTAGTAGCTAAACTCTAGCTATTTGTTTTTTTTTCAAAAGAAGATGTTTTTAAGTTTTGCTATACACATATAAGGAAAATCAATGACCCCTAGGTCAGGGCCAATTTTGACCCCAGGGCTTTTATCTGAACAAACTTGGTAGACACCCATTAGAAGATATTTCATGCTAAATATCTTAGCTCTAGCTCTTTTGGTTTCTTAAAAGAAGATTTTTTAAGTTTCTACTATATGCATATAGGGAAAATCAATGACCCCCTGGGGCGGGGCCAATTTTTACCAAAGGGCTTTTATTTGAACAAACTTGGTAGACACTCACTAAAAGATGTTTCATGCCAAAAATCTAAGCTCTAGCTCGTTGGTTTTTTTTTAGAAGAAGATATTTAAAGTGTTTTTTTACTTTTGGTTGTACTGGCAACCAGAGTTCTGCATGGAATTTAATTATTTGAACATTTTTCAAAGGTGACCACCTAAGGAACATTCCTGTGAAATTTGGTTTGCGGACGACGGACGGACAAAAAGCGATCACAAAAGCTATCCTGTCACTTTGTGACAGGTGAGCTAAAAAAAAGTAATCTCCAATAAATTACAAATCAATCCCACACTTAAACCAACTCTTTTAAAATCTTAATTCAGATTGGATAATTATTTTTTAAATTTGTTTAAAATTTAAAACAGATTTTTATACTTCACAACAGCAGGTGTCAAGTGTTGTGTGGCAGTTGTAAAAAGTTGCCCCGTACTTCACTTCAGTGTTGTTATATTTTTCTGGTCCTTCGGAATCATTGATGCCAGCACTAACAAGTGTTCAGAATTGAGTACCGATCAAGCCGGTGCTAGGGTGCGTGAGGGATGTTGCATGTTTTAATTATCCCTCATGTCTAACAGACTCAATCAAACAGAGTCTGCAATTTATTGTAATTTTGTTGTGATTAATGCTTCCGAGAAATCACTTTGTTTCCAGATTTATTTTCTAAATATACAATTCTCATTTCAGGCAAACCATTAACAAGATCAGAGATGAGTCTTCCTTTAATTTTTTGATTATATTAATTCTCATTACATGTCCCGCTCCTTTCGCCCTTGTGTCTACTTGGGTGTGTCCGGGGGCGGCGTCCTGTGAACATTGCCTTTGCCTTGTTGATCTTTATTCTTGTTATTTTATCCTGTTGAGTTATATTTTTAACTTAGTATTTCATGTTTTGACAAGCACTCCGGGTGCTTGTTTGGTGCCTTCTGGGTGTCCTGCTTGGGTGTGTCCGGGGGCGGCGTCCTGTGAACGTTGCCTATGCCTTGTTGATCTTTGTTCTTGTTATTTGATAACTTCTCTATTGGATCATCATTTATTTTTTGTGTGTTTATTTTTCACTGAAAATAAAGTCAAAGGCATGATAATAAATAACAAATTACAACAACAAAGATAGAAAACAGAATAAAAATACAAAAACTATCCAGTACGACAATTAGAAATTTCAAAATCAATAGTTTTGAAAATAGTTGCATCTCTGTTACAAAGAAGGACCTCTTAAATCGATGAATTATTTTATTAAATATTAGTTTTGAATTATAAAATCTCAAAATATCAATGTTATAAATGCATGCAAATCTAAAACTTTGTTAGTTCGCCGTTTACCCAAACAACCAAATCCCCCCCCCCCTTTTTTTTTAAACAGTTCGTTAGTCCTACAGGGAAATACAACTGAAGTAATTTAAAAGTAGCATTTACAAGTAGCATTTACAGTGGCAATCCTCTAGGTGCTGAGGGATTGCCTTTAATTTTGACGCATCAGAATTGCAGTCAACGTTTATCTCTGCGTGAACGTCAAAGGCAACTGCATTGGTTCCAATATAATTGAGGGCTATACATCGCTTAGCTTCCAGCATATGTGGTTTTGTTATTTGTGCCGTGTGGCGGCTGTAAAAAGTCTCCCCGTACATTTAATCAATGATGTTATATTTTCGATCCTTGAAGATCGTTCAGCATGACATTATTGTTGTGCTTGTGATATTTTTAGTTTCAACTTTTTGGCATTTTCAAGTTGGGTGGTTCCAATATTCCTACTTGAATGATGTTGAATCACCCTTAGGATATGTTGCCTGCTTTTTAAATTTGTCTTTTGACGTCTTATCTGTGATACGCAGGCTTCATAACCTCTGATCCCCTTTCAAAATTCCATTTTATTTAGTTCCGTCCATTGTTTTCTCGTTTAGGGCACACGCTTTTTATTACTTGGGGACCATACGCCGCTTTTCATGGAATGGCACGGAAGTGTCACATTGAAGGTTCCATGATAACCGCCGTATGAACACATCTGCGGATGTTTCTAAATTCAAAATTTAACTATTTCACGTTTAAATGTTGAATTCTGCTTAAGCCGGTGCTAGGGGGCGTGGACGGTAACTTGCACTTTCCAGTACCGTCCATGAACAGGCTCAATCAAACCGAGCCTGCAACATTTTCAGTTTTGCCGTGTTGGGCTTTCTTTAGGGATTCTGTATTTATCTATTTTACGATCACATCCGTGTTATTTGTGCCGTGTGGCGGCTGTAAAAAGTCTCCCCGTACATTTAATCAATGATGTTATATTTTCGATCCTTGAAGATCGTTCAGCATGACATTATTGTTGTGCTTGTGATATTTTTAGTTTCAACTTTTTGGCATTTTCAAGTTGGGTGGTTCCAATATTCCTACTTGAATGATGTTGAATCACCCTTAGGATATGTTGCCTGCTTTTTAAATTTGTCTTTTGACGTCTTATCTGTGATACGCAGGCTTCATAACCTCTGATCCCCTTTCAAAATTCCATTTTATTTAGTTCCGTCCATTGTTTTCTCGTTTAGGGCACACGCTTTTTATTACTTGGGGACCATACGCCGCTTTTCATGGAAATGGCACGGAAGTGTCACATTGAAGGTTCCATGATAACCGCCGTATGAACACATCTGCGGATGTTTCTAAATTCAAAATTTAACTATTTCACGTTTAAATGTTGAATTCTGCTTAAGCCGGTGCTAGGGGGCGTGGACGGTAACTTGCACTTTCCAGTACCGTCCATGAACAGGCTCAATCAAACCGAGCCTGCAACATTTTCAGTTTTGCCGTGTTGGGCTTTCTTTAGGGATTCTGTATTTATCTATTTGACTCCTGTTGCTTCGAGGTTTGTAACACTCGTTGTAAGCTTAAATCATCTTAGCTGTTTCGGCGCCGTGTTGAGGCACCGTTAAACCAAACAAACAAATTTTGCATGCTTTTAAACAGTTTAGAAGTCCCAGGGGGATAAGATACTAAATATTTCTTAATGCTGCATTTAAACTGACAATCGTTTTGTGGCTAGGACGGTGCCTTTAATTGTTGAGCTTTCGAGATTGTAAGAGGCGACTAATTGCGTTATAATGATTGGATTCTTAATAGCTCTTAGCTCCAGCAGACAGAGGTCCTCCTAGGTGTTGCTGGTTTGTGTGAAGGTTTTGTTCATTGGACGCTGGTTTTTCATGTGAATCTTGTTTATCATTTTTAAACTCTGGTGTTGCTTATAAGATTGCAACACTTCAGATTAGCTAAAACATCGACCTAATATTAACTGTGTCGGTGCGCCGTCAAACCAAGCAAAAAATAATCTCAAACATAGCGTAACTCAGAAAACATGATTATACATATATATCATTAGAATATAATAAACAAGATCAACAAGGAAAGGCGGCCCGCGTTCAATGTACGCAACCCAATTTAATTTTGTAAAATAACAAAAATAAAAATCAACATGGCAAAAAATATGATAAACAAGATCAACAAGGAAAGGCGGCGTTCAATGAACGCAACCCCCATATGACCCAGCCACAAGAATAAACACAACGTTATAGGCAACGTTTACAGGACGCCGCCCCCGGACACACCCAAGCAGGACACCCAGAAAATAGATAAAAACAGAATCCCTAAAGAAAGCCCAACACGGCAAAATTGAAAATGTTGCAGGCTCGGTTTGATTGAGCCTGTTCATGGACGGTACTGGAAAGTGCAAGTTACCGTCCACGCCCCCTAGCACCGGCTTAAGCAGAATTCAACATTTAAACATGAAATAGTAAAATTTTGAATTTAGAAACATCCGCAGATGTGTTCATACGGCGGTTATCATGGAACCTTCAATGTGACACTTCCGTGTCATTCCATGAAAAGCGGCGTATGGTCCCCAAGTAATAAAAAGCGTGTGCCCTAAACGTGAAAACAATGGGCGGAACTAAATAAAACGGAATTTTGAAAGGGGATCAGAGGTTATGAAGCCTGCGTATCACAGATAAGACGTCAAAAGACAAATTTAAAAAGCAGGCTACATATCCTAAGGGTGATTCAACATTATTCAAGTAGGAATATTGGAACAACCCAATTAGAAAATGCCGAAAAATTGAAACTAAAAAACCCAGAAGCACAACAATAATGTCGTGCTGAACGATCTTTAAGGATCGAAAATATAACATCATTGATTAAATGTACGGGGAAACTTTTTACAGCCGCCACTCGGTACAATAACACGGATGTGAACATAAAATAGGTAAAAACAGAATCCCTAATGAAAGCCCAACACGGCAAAATTGAAAATGTTGCAGGCTCGGTTTGATTGAGCCTGTTCATGGACGGTACTGGAAAGTGCAAGTTACCGTCCACGCCCCCTAGCACCGGCTGAAGCAGAATTCAACATTTAAACATGAAATAATAAAATTTAGAAACATCTGCAGATGTTTTCATACGGCGGTTATCATGGAACCTTCAATGTGACACTTCAGTGTCATTCCATGAGAAGCGGCGTATGGTCCCCAATTAATAAAAAAGGCACAATACGTACTAATAAACTTAAACCTGTACGAAAAGACAAAAAAAATTAGTCGCTGTATCAGACAAGAGGGCCTTGATGGCCTTGAGTCTTCTTCAGAAACAACTGCTTTTCAGTGTTCGAAATTATCCATTGTCAATATTTTCTGATATTTTATTCGTGCATAGAATAGAGAGAGAGGAATAAGAATCCCTAAAGACTCGGTTTGATTGAGCCTGTTCATGGACGGTATTGACATTTGCAAACTACCGTCCATGCCCCCTAGCACCGGCCCAAGCAGAATTCAACATTTACACATGAACTGGTAAAATTTAGAATTTTGAAACATCCGCAGAATGATGTGTTCATATGGCGGTTATCATGGAACCTTCAACGTGACATGTAAGTGCCATTCCATGAAAAGCGGCATATTCTCCCCAAGTAAAAAGATGCGTGTGCCCTGAACAAGAAAACAATGGGTGAAACTAAATGTTTAAACAATAATTTGAAGAAATGCCATGAATGCTGCGTTCATTGAACGCCGCCCCGTTCATTGAACGCCGCCTTTCCTTGTCGATCTTGTTTATCATATTTTTTGGGGCATTTAGGCTTTAGCTTAAACGGCGCCAATCAAATTAATATGAGCAAATAAATACAGAATCCCTGAAGATAGCCCAACACGGCAAAATTGAAAATGTTGCAGGCTCGGTTTGTTTCCAGAATTTTGATTTAGCCTGTTCATGGACGGTACTGGAAAGTGCAAGTTGCCGTCCACGCCCCCTAACACTGACTTAAGCAGAATTCAACATTTAAACATGAAATAGTAAAATTTTGAATTTAGAAACATCTGCAGATGTGTTCATACGGCGGTTATCATGGAACCTTCAATGTGACACTTCCGTGTCATTCCATGAAAAGCGGCGTATGGTCCCCCAAGTAATAAAAAGCTTGTGCCCTAAACGAGAAAAACAATGGGCGGAACTTAATAAAATGGAATTTTGAAAGGGGATCAGAGGTTATGAAGCCTGCGTATCACAGATAAGACGTTCAAAGACAAATTTAAAAAGCAGGCAACATATCCTAATGGTGATTCAACATTATTCAAGTAGGAATATTGGAACCACCCAACTAGAAAATGCCGAAAAAATGAAACTAAAAATACTACAAGCACAACAATCTGTCGTGCTGAACGATCTTCAAGGATCGAAAATATAACATCATTGATTAAATGTAACAATTGATTAAATGTACGGGGAGACTTTTTACAGCCGCCACACGGCACAAATAACACGGATGTGATCATAAAATAGATAAATACAGAATCCCTGAAGAAAGCCCAACACGGCAAAGTTGAAAATGTTGCAGGCTCGGTTTGAGTACCGCTCAAGCCGGTGCTAGCGGGCGTGAGGGATGTTGCTCTTATTCATTATCCCTCATGTACATACTCAATCAAACCGAGTCTGCATTTCTTGTGTTATTTTGTTGTGATTAATGCTTCCGAGGGATCACTTTGTTTCCAGAATGTTGTACTTCACAACAGCAGGTGTCAAGTGCCGTGTGGCAGCTGTAAAAGTTGCCCCGTACTTCACTTCAGTGTTGTTATATTTTCTGGTCCTTCGGGATCATTGATGCCAACACTATAAAGTGTTGAGAATTGAGTACCGCTCAAGCCGGTGCTAGGGGGCGTGAGGGATGTTGCACTTATTCATTATCCCGCATGTACATATTCCATCAAACCGAGTCTGCAATTCTTATGTTATTTTGTTGGGATTAATGCTTCCGAGGGATCATTTTGTTTCCAGAATTTTGATTGAGCCTGTTCATGGACGGTACTGGAAAGTGCAAGTTACCGTCTATGCCCCCTAGCACCGGTTTAAGCAGAATTCAACATTTAAACAGGAAATAGTAAAATTTTTAAATTTAGAAACATCCGCAGATGTGTTAATACGGCGGTTAATCATGGAAACCTTCAATGTGACACTTCGACACTAATAAAGTGTTTGAGAATTGAGCTACCGCTCAAGGCCGGTACTAGGGGGCGTGAGGGATGTTGAACTTATTTCATTGTCCCTCATGTACAGACTCAATCAAAACCGAGTCTGCAATTCTTATGTTATTTTGTTGTGAATTAATGCTTCCGAGGTTCCAGAATTTTTTTACTTGCTTTAACCTTTTGTAACCATGACCAACTGTTTAAAATTTCACTTGGCGGGATTCATTTTATTTACACTGTCCTCGTTTATAGGAACATAGTGGGGCTAAGAAACCGAGGTTTTTGGTGCACCCATTAACCCGTTTTAAACTCCCCAGCAGTCATTTGTGCTGCTGACCGATTTAAGGCGGCGCTCCTCTGTGTTCCTCAGATGTATGTCTAATGTTGTTTTCATACTGTTTTTGGTGACACCTTTGCTTGTGTCCCTTGTGTTTTCTCGTCTACGGTAAGTATCTTCCCCATAACCTCTTAGTTTTTGTGTCGCCTTGAAAAGGTGACTTATAGGGGTTACTTTTGTCGGCGGCGGCGTCGTTGTCGGCGTCCCCTAAAGCTTGTCCCGGAGCATAACTCAGTCACTATAAGTCTGAAATTGACTTCAAATTTGGTATGCATGCTTCTTTCAATAACCCAAAGTGCAGTGCACAAAGAAACCGGTACTCTGTACTTCCTAATTTTTGATTATTTTTTGCCCCCTTGGGGGTTTTTTAAAAATTTTTTCATACTTTAATTTTGTCCGGGCCATTTCTCTTCAACTAAAAAAGCCTATGGAACTTGAAACTTCAATAGGGTGATAAGATCTCATTAAGAAGAAGTGCATGCACAAGGATCCGGTACTCTGGACTTTTCCTAATTAAATTGCGAGTTTATTCCCTTGTTAATTTTTCATACTTTTTAATTTTTCCCGGGCCCATTTCTCTTAAATGTATTAAAAAGCCCATGGACTTGGGAAAACTTCATAGGATGATAGGTCTAATTAAGAAGAAGTGCAGCTTGCACAAGAACATGTACTCTGCATTTCTTAAAATTTTTTTGGAGTTATTGGTTTCCTTTGTTTATTTTTCATACTTTAATTTGTCCGCGGGCCATTTCTCCTTAAAATTAAAAGCTATGGACTTGAAACTTCATAGGCTGATAGATCTTCATTTAGAAGAAGTGCAGTTGCAACAAGAAAATCCGCGTACTCTGCATTTCTTTTAATTTTTTGGGTTAATGGCCCTTTGTTAATTTTCAAACTCAATTTTTGTCCAGGCCATTTGTCCGAAATATAAAAGTTATGGAGTTTGAAACTTCAATAGGATGATAGAAATCTCATTAAGAAAAAAGTGCAGTGCATAAAAGAATTGATACTTCTGCATTTCTTATTTTTGAAGGGTTATTGTCCATTTGTTGATTTCTTACTTTATTTTGTCCTGGTCATTTCTCCTCAAAGTATAGAAAGCTATGGACTTGAAAACATCATAGAATGATAGATCTTATTGATAAGAAAGTGCAGTGCACAGAACTGCAGCTTATTTTTTTTTTTTTGTTATTGCCCTTTGTTAAATTTTTCATATTTTCATTTCTTGTCCTGGCCATTTCTCCTAAACTACATTGTTTCACAAGGCGACACATTCGACTCGCGGAGTTCTAGTTTTGTTCTTTGATTCCCCCCCCCCCCCCCCTTCTCCGGATCTCATGTCCCCTTCCCTTTTGGTGGAACAAAACAGCTGCTAAACATTGCTATATCTGGTGTAATAACTTTTTATTTGACTTAAATTGTTACACTCACTTCCAAATTCATATAAATCCTCCTAAAAAACATTTCCCAAAATTATTATACCATCTTTAATTATTATAAAAACGGACTCTAAATTTTATCCCCCTGGGAAAAATTTTTTTTAAAAAAAACTAAAAACCAAAATTTAAATTTTAAAATTTTTTTTTTTTTTTCTAGCATTATTTAAATTTTAAGCTCCATTGTCCCAAAAAACCCTTTTAAAAATTAAAATAACAACTTTTTAGTATAGTTTTTGAAAAAAATGGGGTGTGATTGGAATTTGGCTCAAAACTCAAGGAAATTGGGTGGATTTAAGGTTTTGACACCCAAAAATACTGGGGGGGTTTCCCTTTCAAGTCTCTTCCCATTTTTCTGAAAATGAAAATATCAAACTTTTGGGTTTTTGACCTGGTTTTTCCCCTTTCAGGCCACGAAAATACTGTGTAAAGCTTTAAATCTACGGTGTTTTTGCTTTCCCCCTTTCCGGGGTTAAGGGGTTTCCAAAATGTTTGGGGAACTTGGTATAAAAAAGATGGCTGGGGGTGTTATATAGTACATTTACTATTCAGGATAGTGGGTCGATTAAAAACGCCTTTAGAAAGTTTGGGAAGGGGAAAAATTTTTAAAACACTGAAGTGGTTTTAAAGATAAATGTCACATCTTTTTTATTTAAAAAAAGTATATCTCATTTGATAAAAAATTGTCTCAAAACCAAAAGGGTTAATAAACCCCTTGGGTTCTCCTACTCACCTTTCCATGTAA
>NW_026853447.1:0-13484 GCF_026571515.1 Ruditapes philippinarum
GATCGTTAATTTTGATACTTTGTATCTAAATATTAAATGGATTGTTGTTGAAGGCAATGACTAGTGGTGTAATTGTGATGAAAGACTAAATTTCTGCATTTCACAAGTATTTTAATTAAGCCTGCTTTTTAAATTTGTCTTTTGACGTCTTATCTGTGATATGCAGGCTTCATAACCTCAGATCCCCTTTCAAAATTCCATTTTATTTAGTTTCGCCCATTGTTTTCTCGTTTATGGCAAAAGCATTCTTTTACTTTGGGACCATACGCCGCTTTTCATGGCATGGCACTACTGTGTCACATTGAAGGTTCATTGTACATTTTATATGTACATTTAACAATGATGTTATATTTTCGATCTTTGAAGATCGTTCAGCACGACCTTATTGTTATGTATACATGTTATGTGGTACTTTAAGTTTCTTCTATTTGGCCATTTTCAACTTGGGTGGTTCCAGTATTCTTACTTGAATACTGTATAATCACCCTTAGGATATATTGCCTGCCTTTTGACGTCTTATCTGTGATATGCAGGCTTTATAACCTCAGATCCCCTTTCAAAATTCCATTTTATTTAGTTTCGCCCGTTGATTTCTCGTTTAGGGCAAAAGCATTCTTTAACCATACGCCGCTTTTCATGGAATGGCACTACTGTGTCACATTGAAGGTTCCATGATAACCGCCGTATGAACACATCTGCGGATGTTTCTAAATTCAAACTTTCACCATTTTCGTGTTAAATGTTGAATTCTGCTTAAGCCGGTGCTAGGTGGGCGTGGACGGTAACTTGCACTTTCCAGTACCGTCCATGAACAGGCTCAATCAAACCGAGCCTGCAACATTTTCAATTTTGTTGTGTTGGACTTTCTTTAGGGATTCTGTTTTTCTCTATTTTAACAGAAGCATGGTGCCAAACTTTTCATTTTCTACTTCTTTTCATTGGTTGTTTTTCATCATGCTACCATTAGTATTAATAACCACTTGTAGTTTACTAGAAAATACATGGCTATTGAATTCGGCTATTATTTAGCATTTTGAAGTCATTTGACTGTTAAAGGTACTCCACTGAGGTACGGCCGAATGTCACAAAAAAAAGTAAAATTTCACGAACCGATAATTTTTTGTTACCTGCGAGTTAGGGACATTCAAACAGAATCAGTGATACATTGATATGTGTTCTTTGGATTGGCAAGTCGTTTGAAATACATATTTTCTCCAATTTTGTGGGAAAAGCGTTTAAACACCTTTCAGTTTGCAAATCTGAATAAAAACAACGGTCACGTGATGATTCTCGGGATGACTAAAAAGCGAAACGGAGATTTTTTTTTTGTATCGGCAGCAACGAAAGTGCGAAACCGGAATATACCAACAATCCATAAATTTAAAAGCAAATACTGGGTTTGTTTGTTAAATTTCTTGTTGTTCACATATGTTCTTGTTAGAAAAATCTTTCAAAAGCAATTTCAATATATTTAAAGCATTACATTGTTGTAATCATGTTTTTTTTTCTCCATTACAATGATGAATTTAGCTAAACGTACGGAGTTGGAAACTGACATACACAAATTTTACAAATATTCTATGTTAATTTGAGAGCTTTCGTGTAATTATTAAATATTATGTATTAACTTTGTAATGGTTAAAATATCATGATATCTAGGCTAAGAAAATTTACTTTGTCAATCAGTGTAATGGGTCCTATTTCAAAGGTCACTTTGGTTTATCTGACACCCGTTCAGGAAAAAAAACTTCGTAATACCTTTTATACAACGAACATGAACTTGAGTATTGTAAGCATAAAAAATCACACGCACACACAGAATGTTATTCCAGAGATTTCTCTTTAACTCTGATCAAAGCACTGAAAGCACTGGCTTAATAGAGAATGAATCCGGCCTCATTATAGGACATTTAGGCTTCAACTTTATTAGATAATATTTCTTATGTATGTCTAGTGCACATAATTAAAATTCTTTAAGAAAAAATCGATCTCCTTTGCTAGATAGATCTGAAATTTAATATTTATCATTTTACATACATACTTGCATATTTATCCGCATTGGATGTAAACTTTGTTGATGAGAAGATTACTACGTTTTGATCTAGACATTCAAAACTATAGGTAATTGATACCTGTTTCATGCACATGGTAAACATTATCAAGAAGGTCGGAAAAGAGTTACAATCTGGCTCTATTAATATTATTATTATCATTATTGATTTAGCAGATATCCTGATAAATTTCTTTCTTATTGGAAGGCCTCCGTTATAGTGATGGGTCAATTGAGCTGTGCTTTAATGTTACCAATATATTGAAAGCTTCCCGGTGGAAAAGAAATTGAGAGCGTTATAAGAGTAAAAAAGGAAAACTGGAATAAAGACAACCAATGCGACGGCAACGTTCACATGACGCAGCCCCCCGACATAGTCAAGCTTTCACAGCAGGGTTATTGCCGTGACTAGTGAAATAAACTTAAAACTGATTATATAGTTGTTGTTCTTTAAACCCAAACTTTCTTTCAAATTAAACGAAACAAACAAAATCATGATACAGCAAGACAAATGTGAAGGGCAGGTAAGTAAAAGTAACTTTAAGAATTCAGTAAGATATTATCAACCTCACCTCATACAGCAACCATTGCTTAAACTATGTTTTATATACACAATGTACTTCCAACTCCTAGACGGTAAAGGGCAATGCATATCTAAACCATTGTTTTACTCCTTATAGCCTGTTTATCATGGCATACTCATTGTTAATAGTTTTGTAAATGTTTTGATAGACTAGAAATGTGTCATCATGCCACGGATGCCCCCGCATGCAGCCAAAATTTCAGATGTTATAATATTTAGTTCCAAATTTGTTTGCACAAATTATTTTTTTCATTTTAAGTTCAAAGCCCTTAAAACTTTTCAATGTTAACACAAACCATTTCCATACAATGTTCCAGGCACTGAAATTATTCAGTCTTAACCTTTTGAAAATAGCATATTTCATATTTGTAGCCAAAATAATGGCTACATACATTTCCACAAAAGTATGAGTGCTGAAACTGAAAGTTCGAAATTTTTCCAACATTCAAGAAAGATAAGTTTGTCCAAAATCATTGAACCACGACCAAATTCAAACTTAAACTGCTTATTCCTAAGATGTATCTATATTATTTTCAAAGTGAAAGGGACATAACTCTGCCAAAAAAAATCATCAAACCATGACCAAATTCCAACTTGACCTGCCCATTCCTTTGACATATCCATATGTCAAATTTGAGTTGAATATGTAACACTGTTGAGTAGATAATGACGGAAACTGTAAATTTCATATTATGTTCAAAGTGAAAGGGGCTTTACTCTGCCAAAAATCATTGAACCATGACCAAATTAGAACTTGGCCTGGGCATTCCAAAAACATATCTATATGTCAAATTTGAGTTGAATGTGTTGTACCGGTGGGGAGAATAATAAACAGAAACTGAAAATTTCATATTATTTTCAAAGTGAAAGGTGCATAACTCTGGCAAAAATCATTGAACCATGACCAAATTTGAACTTGACCTGCGCATTCCTTTGACATATCCATATGTAAAGTTTGAGTTGAATGTGTTGTACCGTTGGGGAGATAATGAACGGAAACTGAAAATTTCATATTATTTTCAAAGTGAAAGGGGCATAACTCTGCCAAAAATCATCGAACCATGACCAAATTGGAACTTGACCTGTATTTTATCATGACATATCTATATGTGAAGTTTGAGTTGAATGTGTTGTCCCGTTGGGGAGATAATGAACGGAAACTGAAAATTTCATATTATTTTCAAAGTAAAAGGGGCATAACTCTGCCAAAAATCATCGAACCATGACCAAATTCGAACTTGACCTGTATTTTATCATGACATATCTATATGTGAAGTTTGAGTTGAATGTGTTGTACCGTTGGGGAGATAATGAACCGAAACTGAAAATTTCATATTATTTTCAAAGTAAAAGGGGCATAACTCTGCCAAAAATCATCGAACCATGACCAAATTCGAACTTGACCTGTATTTTCTCATGAGATATCCATATGTCAAGTTTGAGTTGAATGTGTTGTACCGTTAGGGAGATAATGAACGGAAACTGAAAATTTCATATTATTTTCGAAGTAAAAGGGGCATAACTCTGCCAAAAATCATCGAACCATGACCAAATTCGAACTTGACCTGTATTTTCTCATGACATATCTATATGTCAAATTTCAGTTGAATGTGTGCAACCGTTACTAAGATAATGAACGGAAACTGATGATGAGACGGAAGGACGGAATGACGGAAGGACGGAACAGGGTAACACTATATGCCCCGGCCATTACATGGCGGGGGCATAAAAAAGTCAGGTTCATTTCCCGACTATTTTGAAAACACGAGTGACTGGTTTCAAAAACTACAATGGCTAAATATTGATCGGATGCATTTCATTGCATAAATAAGTTAGGGAGAGAACGCTGCTTTTCTTGCTTTATAGCACTAAAACCTTTACTTTTCTCTACTTTTGTCTCTTCTTTCTTCCTGTTTTTCATTTTTGTTGTTTAGTCTTTTTATTTACCACTTGAAAGCCTGAAATTAATGTTTTCATTGATAATTTAGCTGTGGTCCTGTGTTGCTTGGTCGTGTGGGTGTTGTATTCATTGAATGTTACCATTCCTTTTTGTATTTCTGATCGAAGATCAGGAAATACAAAGCTAACATTCAATCTCTGACACAGCGGTTTCACGACAAAACTAACAACAAACAGTTCTTAAAACAGCTGAAAACTACCGATTTAAAAGAAAGAAATATTTTCATTTTGTTATAAGTATCCAACAAATTACAACGCATTCAAAGTTTAAAAGTAGCTTTGGCTTATAGAATTGTCAATGAATGCACATTCACAAATTACGCGGATGAATATCATTTTAATCAATGAAAATGCTATTTTAAGCGATGTCGAGAGCTTATTTCACAAATAAATCTGACTGTCGAGTAGTGGAATATATACATGTCGGACTGTTTTGGCGAGAAGATTTTTGTTAAATTATTTACATCAATGTTAAAGAACAGGTTTATCTTTAACAAAAAACCTCGAAATTAACCCAAATGCAGTGAAAATCTAAATTTAGTAATACTTGATTTTATTCAGGCATTGTTCGTATATCTTCTCCGTGGTGCAAGGGTAACGCGCTCGTTTAGTGTGTCTGGGGTTCAAATCCAATTCAAGGCAATTATTTTTATAAAGTTTCTTTGTTAAGGAAATAGCCACGATATGCAAGGATAAAGTGTGGCTGTCATAAAAATGAACATAAATGATTTTTTGATGCAACTCTAGTCATGCAAAATTCCATATGTATCAAACTCTGGTACCAAGCAAGAAGAATTATAGTACATAAAAATAAACTTATACAGGAAAATAATACAGTTATACAGTGCGATTTATATTGCAAAGATCAGAAAATACCACAGAGCTTGCAGCCTTTTGATTTATCTTGTTTTTCGTATGTATTTCTGGAGATTAGGTGGGTGGTTCTCGTAATACTTTAAGATTTATAAGATTGTGTATTAAAAGCCTTTGTAAATTGTTTCGGAAATACTGGATATCGTTTTGAAAATTTTTAGAGCTACTTAAGTATTTTAAACACGTGAACGAAAAATTTCACAGTAACAGGAATTAAAATTAATTCCTAAGTATTTCGGTTATAGTGATTATACCGTAATCAAACGTTAAAGGTCTCCTAAGAAATGTTCTTTGGAATTAAAAACTAAGTGTAAGCACTAGAACATAAACCACCAGATTGCTTGTAAAATCTTTATCGGCAGAATAAATTGGTTCACAAAACATGATTTTTCACAGTCAAGATCAAATGAACAGACTGTCATTTTCTTCCTGTTACCGAAAAATACACACCAGGAAGATTTCAAGTAGAAGACACGTCACCTTCAGAATGTTCTTAATATTTGAATAGAAAAGAATTTGTTAAAGCCAATTTATGAAAGAGAAATCGGGGATGCTACTTATTAAATTATTTGCCCATAAAAGAGGATTTATTTTACTCGTTTAGATTATTTTCAAAAACAAAGTCTCAAAAAGCAAAGGTTAGCTGATATTAAGATGTAAACCGCGACATATAAAATTAATTTACCTGTGAAACTCGAGTGAAAATGTGATAGTTTATCCGTTTTTTTCTTCAGTGCCTTCAGCAATTTGATCTTATCTGTAGTACAAGTAAACTATATCGTTTTCACCAAAAAATCATCAAATTCTAAACAAGTTTCTAATAGAATCATCAACATTTATTGTATCATAGTTTGAAGACTTTTCTGTTGAAAACGTGTCAGAGTTAAATCGAATTCATATACATGCACAGTGCGTAACTGGAGTGCAGGTAATAAATACCAACACTCCAGAGCATGCCCATTGATGTACTCATTCATTCTTCTTTTTTTTGGGGGGGGGGGGTGCTTTTATGGAATAACGATAGAAATGCCACATTCAGAAGCTGGTTTATAGGTTTTTTTTCTGGGGTTTCATATTGTTACAACAGGTTACGTGCATTTAATTTTGCCTATGGTATGAATATGATGTAATTGTGTGTGGAATGTTAATGTACGATCCTATCAAGATAGCCTACGAAACGTCACTCATTACATACACAGATGCCCATTTGTGCCAGAAACAATTTTGCAAAGGGGGCACCTGCGTTCTTTCTCCACCAATAAAACTGAAGAGTCGCCAAAATGACCTACACAGTTTTGTGTGACGTAACCCCCACTCCATCCCAAAAACAAACAATCAAATCAAATGAGACATGTCATTAACTGTATTTGATTTAAATACGTTATAGATAGCGTTAAATACTTTTATTAGTGTGATTACACTGTGCTCGTTTTAGTATAAATATCACCGATGCATTATGTTTGCCTTAGAATATTGAAATTGAAACTGAAATGTCAATGAAAATAATTGTACATGTATATAATATCTTTCCGTTTTGTCTAGAAAATGTCCGCTTCGCTGGCGTTTGATTTTTCAAGACAACGAAATTGCTATCTTGATTATCTTTTATACAGTTTTTCTTCATTATACTCAAGTTATATAAACATGATAGGTTAGAGAGTTGAGAAAAAATCAATAGACTTTTTTACCCCCGTTTACTCTGTTGTTCCAAAAATGTCCGTTGCGTATTTTAGTTATACCCGATGAATTGTGGGTAACTTCTGTACATGTCTGGGAAAACCAACTTTCATTTTTGCATCAAAAGCTAATGTGAAAATGCATTTTCTAGCATAATTGTTGTTAGAGGGTTGGTTAAAGTGTAAGTTATTGTCATTTTAGTCATAATATTGTGATTTGTGGGGAAATTTGTATACATTTTTTTTGGACACCAAATTACCTGTCAGACCTCAGTGTAGCCCCTTTAATGCCATTTCTGTGAATAAAGACATATGGATCGAACACTGATTAATGTACTTTATTTCATGACGTCATTTTAAAAAAAAAGATGCACAAAAACTTCCCAACGCTTATGAGTTGTGCTCTTTGAAATGAATACTAAGATTGATTCTTGGACTCCTGTACTTTCGGTAGTCAGAAAACCCAACAAATAGTCTTACTTTCCAATATAATCGCCCTCTACATCAATGCACTTTGCCCACCTGTGCTCCAACTTGTTTAACCCTTCAAAATAGAACTTTCTATTTTGGTCCGCAAAGAACTCATTCATTCACCGCCTCCATGATACCTTCATTTCTTCCAAAACGTCTTCCACGAAGCTTGGTTTTCAGTTTCAATAACAGGTAGAAGTCAGAGGGGGCCAAGTCCGGAGAATATAGCGGATGGGGGAAAATTTCAAACCGAAGTCAGTTGCAGCAGACATCGCAACTTGAGATATATGAGTTGGCGCATTGTCGCGCAGGAGCAGAACACCTTGAGTCAGTTTGACCCTCCTTTTACTTGCGATTTCTTGACGCAGTCTCAATTCGTCTGCATAGAACGTACCGTTTATGGTACGACCTTGCTCGAGATAATCAATCATGATTATCCCCTGACTATCCAAAAATAATTAAAGCCATCATCTTCCCTGCTGATGGCACCCTCTTGAATTTCTTCAGGATGCTTCCACTGCATGCTCTGTTGTTTTGATTCTGGATCGAGGTGATGGACCCATGTTTCACCCTAGGTTACGATCCGGTAGATAAAATCAGGTTGATCCTCGAATAGAGACAAAAGATATCTTG
Source organism: Ruditapes philippinarum (assembly GCF_026571515.1). NCBI lineage: Eukaryota > Metazoa > Mollusca > Bivalvia > Venerida > Veneridae > Ruditapes > Ruditapes philippinarum. The sequence goes on from NW_026853447.1 coordinate 8,246, forward strand.
AAATGTCAAGCCTGGTCCGTTTCTAGTCGTCAGTCAACAGTATGGGGACCCATCTAGCGGAAACCTTTGACATGACATAGAAGTCAGAATTGCCTGAACTGAACCGAAGCTTATACCCAATTCCCAAGCAATGTTTCGCAAGTCTCGATTTCTGTCGCACATGACCAGATCGTGCACAGGTTTGGCAGTTTCACCATTCGTGGCCTCTTTTGGCCGCCCCGGTCACTCATCATCTCCATTGCTTTCTCTGCCTTCTTAAATTCAGCAGCCCATTTTTCACAGTGCTATAGGAAGGGGACTTATTCCCAAGTGTATTCATGAAGTCTTCATGGATTTCCTTGGGGGACATCCCTTTCTTACAGAGGTTCTTAATGAGGGCTCTGATTTCAACTTTCTCCATTTGGTCTCAATGACAATTCTTCTACTGATCAAAGTGTGTTTGTTTTATGTTACTTAATCTGTGTAAAACCGCGTGTTACTCGGTCAGTAATCTTCAATAAGATATCGGTATCGACGTATCGTGTGTAAATGTCAGTACAGTGGCTAGTGGTATATCGGGCCTAGAACTTTTAATCATACCTCGTAAACAAATTGAAGTTGTAGTTTGTATATAAACAAAAAGAACTACAATTTCAAGTTATAATTTCTATGATGTAAACAATTAATAATCTTTTATACGAATTTATTTTAGGCGACTGTGTAAGAAGCTTTAAGCTTATTGAAACACTTTGGAATCCTTTCCTCGAACTAACCAGTACTTAGAATTGAATGTAAAGTTTCTTGCTTTTCTGTTACATTGTACTAATTGTCTTACATTGTCTTCGAAAATTCTATTTTTGATTTAACCTTTTTGTTTATTGCTAAAATTCATTCAAATTATCTTTACATATCATGTACCTCTAGGGATATATAAAAATGATAAGAAACCTTTATATAAGATAAACAGGCAACCTGCATAGTCCTTACATAGACATGAAATTCAGTATTGTTTTACGACAAAAAATTGAGAATTTATTTGACGGGAATTATACAATAAAAGTAGATCTAAATGTAACATGAAAGAAACAGAGAGTGATTTTCTATGTATATTTCTATAGAAATAGATTAATATTGATAAATATATTGTTTTGCGTGTGTTTTTTTTTTTCTAATTTATTTATTTATCTGTTTATTTATCTATTTTTTTGTAGGGGCTGGGTTGTTATTTCGTGAATATTTATTATTCAAAGATTAAATTTTTGTGTAATATTTTTGTAAATTCTATGTATTGACCATATTTACTATTTAGTATGACTTGTGTAAATGTCAAATGCATTTGAAATGCCGATTTGCCAATAAATGGAATGGAATGTTCTTTTACAAAATCTGTGTAGTCAATTACGTTAATTAAAAAATGGCTTCTGAAAATACAATTATAAGTTGTTTTTTTAAAGGCTGTTAATTTTTCTCAAAAGTATTTTTCCGCACTGACAAGTGAGTAAATTGCATCCTAAAATGTGTTTGCTATGCAGTTAAAGACAGGACGGATATAGAATATAGCGACTGAGTGCTAGAAATATCTTTCCACTAAAGTCCAACACTAATTTTGTTTAAAAATTATGTGATTTGTGATTTGACTGTTTTTTAATGTCTTTTATCTGTCTGGCAAACTTAATTCCCTAGTTCTTTATGTACTGAAAATACTGCAAATACTGTCACTGTTTCAACAGAGAAAAAACTGATTTTCTCAAGTACGCCCAAAACGACAAAATTAAAAAATGTTGCAGTCTCGGTTTAAGTGATCCTCCTTATGGGCGGTATCGCAAAGTACAAGGCATTGTCCAATGCCCTCTCCCTAGCACCGGCCCAATCAGAACCCAACACTCAAACATTATTTAATTTATTCAAAATACAAACTTAATTCATTGTTTAATTTTATAATGGACGAACATAAACAGTGTTCATTTTCTATTGTATTTGAAACATTACCATGTAAATGTCTATAAACAGAATTATAAACAAACTGCAAAATTTCCATTTGTTAAAAAGATATGTTACAATGGCAAATATTTGATAATACAAGCATATTATTTCAAATATATCAAATTTGTTTCCGTGAAAAGAAAAATGTTTTCACTTAATGAGATTATACATTGTTCTGCCAGTAGGTTTTACATAGACTGTCTGCGCAATGTAGAGTACGTAAAATCGCCACACCGGACTTATTTCCGAAAGTACCAAATTGAATATGTAAACATAATCAGTATTTTGACTTTCATTCAGAATATATGTTTGTGTGGGATGTTCTTTCAAAACGACGCGCTTTAAAAATGAGAAATTGCTGTAATTATTACGTCGTTCTATAATTTTTCTTTGAAGATATAATCATGCCAATGTGTCAATAATCATCTTTTTGAGAATAAATGGGACTAAAAAATATTATTTTGTAATCGACCTTTAGGCACTAAAATAACTCTTCTGGTATGCGTTAAACAATTATATATGGAAAACAATATGAATTTATCAGACACGCCATCTATTATTTTCTACGATATTAAATTCATATCTCCTTTATATATGTTGTACAACATAACTTGTAATCATTTCTGAAGATAAAGTCTTTTATATGAAGATTTGTATGTTCTAAAATTGAAACAGATACTTAAGATGTTATTAATACTGTTTCACTTCTATTTTACGGTGACTGTGTAATTTTTAGGAGGTGACCGATCGCTTTTTTAATGTCGAAGTTTTCCATTGCATATATATTTTCCAAACGCGTAACAATATAGTTTGATTAGTTTGGTGCCAAAAAGTAAACTCTTTAAAGAATGTTCAAAATATTCAAATTCTTGAAAAAAAGTAGCATTGGCTTATACAGCTAATAACACTATAACTATTAGCAATTGAATCAAATTTATGACCATTCTTATAGTAAATACAATTTACTTTTGATTATTCTTTGATGCTTTTTAACCATTTAAACCGTGTGAGAACTCTCTGCGAATCATTTTACAATTCGAAATAACACGTTCGCGACACTACAGCAAATTCCAACTCTGGAAATTAAGGTCAGCCTATGAGTTCAGAAAAAAAGTTACAACAACAAACAATTTTGAACTGTAATAATGATAATAATAACATCATTTACAGAAGGCAATACATGAAAACATATACAGATTTAAGGAAACACCTCATTCTGGCCTTCTATATAAAAAAATATCAATCGGAGAAAGTATAACAATATAAATGATTAAATGGTAATCACAGTGTAAACATAATATGTGAATAAAATTAATTTCATGAAAGTTCACTATGTGCTTTAAGTACATGTATATACATGTGTATTGTAGAACATGCATTTACATGTAGTTACTTCCTTCAATGCATCATTTCAATCTGCAAATAGCAAAGTTAAAAGATTTTTAAAGATCTCAATGTATGATATGTTCCGTTGCATTTAAACGAAGGTTTTAAATGTATTTTAACGATTTGATTCATTTCCCATTCACGAGTTTTTATCAAAGGGAGACAACAGTGATAAGTCGTACTTGTCTAATTTCAATAAGTTACATCCCTTTATATTGTATTGTTTGTATGCACTGCTATGTTATGCACTGTTACGCTATGCTATGCTATGGATTCTTTTTATATATATCCTATTTTCAAAGATAAATGTTTAAAAAGACTTGCAAAAAGAGATACAGTGTGTTACAATAATGATGATTTGTTTTAAGTTGGCAATGAAAGAATTGTCTCAACCTTCTAACGTACAAGGCCAGTGGTTCAATATTGCCATAGTTCCTACAAGATGAAACAACTTATAAGTCTTTTCTGATAAAACATTTTTATGTAAAGCTTCTACAGTCATGTATTTGTGCAGATGAGTTATACAAAAAAACAGTCAAAACTGTGTCAAAGACCATCTCCGGTAAAATAAAGATCGCCAAAATAAATAAAGAGCCTCTCTTTAAACAAAACCTTATTTTGATTTAATACAACAAGGTAAACCTCAAAATAAAGGACACTTGTCTATTAAGGCCAAGTTCGAATTATCCTTTGAATGGCCGTTGCTCATTAGTTTGACAGTATGTCATTTATTGTTGTTATATTTTAATGTTTTTTTAGTATTGATTTTTTCATGTTTTCAACTTTCTACTTTTGAAATTGCTTGCCAATAATCAATGTGCTTGCTTAATTATTCAAGAGCAGAACGATACTGTCATAATGTCTACTATTATATTGGAAACATATACGCAATTTTAAAATGATAGATAATTAGTGCGAAATCATTGTATTTATGAATAAGTTTCATGTTGAAAAGAAACGTTTTATTATAGATCTAGACGAAATCGAACCCTTAATAATCCTGAATAAAAAAGAAACAAAGATATGATTTTATTCTACGATATCCTTCATTTACTTAATATCGCTTTATTTCAAGTTTCATTGAATGATATAAAACACTTTGCATTTGAAATTGCTTTACTTTGTCAAGAATACGTCACAATCACCCTAATTCATTTCTTCAATTGGATATACTATCAAATATGTTACCTTAACGCCTGCATAGTTTGATGAAAAGTCGGCACTATTCTTTTGTATTTCTGTTTTCTTTAGGGAGAAATGAAATTATTCGTGCTAAAGGTTCTTATATAACAGCGCCTTGTGCGAGCCTGCAGCAATGTGTTGTGCTTTTTTTATATCACTAGCTACATTTCTCTCTTTATTTTAATTTTATACAACTTTTTTTTAATAATGTTATAAGGAAAAAAAAAATATTTTAAACGATTTATGTATCTTTGGCTCATCAGTGTATTAACATTCCATAACTAGAACAAACGTGTGTCTCTCAATTTCAAGTTAATCAATTTCTGAATAAAAAAAAAGCTATTATATATATCGATCAAATTCAAGCAACTACTACCCATCTCAAGTTTGTTTATTTTCAACAGGGCATCAACCAATGAATTACATAGTATCGTTTTGTAGCGTAATTAATTTAATGGTAATATGATAGGCTCGGTTTTTCTCACCGTCTTCTCCGCAGCTGTGAAGCCATAATTCTTTATTGCAATAACCGTGTTAATCGCGAATAAATGAAGGTGGCCAAAGCCGATTTGTTTCTCTATCTATCGTTCTAATCGATTATCGATATCAAACATTCATTGGAAACTTTTGCTTGATTCTAATTCTAATAAAACTTAGAATATATTCATAAGGAGAATTGAGAAATACTGCTGTTAAAAATACTGTTCAA
>NW_026853448.1:0-60863 GCF_026571515.1 Ruditapes philippinarum
AAAACATTATTCGTCCGCCCCAGATAGCATCCACTGAATTGTACTGTTGCATGTCAATCCAAAGTTGACACCAAAAAGTAACTCTCTTTTATAGATCTTATATTGTAATGTTTATTTTCTCTGACACCATGTTGGCACCAAAAGGAGGAAACAACTAATTATAATTTAATTCAAATGGAGTTTTTCATTTTGCAGAATATTTTATTGACTTTTATTGAATTCATTATTATAAATTTTGGATAGTAAGGTTAACAGAAGTCCATACTTGGATAAAAATATTAATCTATATGACACAAATAAATGACAGTGCCTCTACTTTTTTGATAATTTTTTTTATAATTTTCAGTTATAAATAGAATGGTCAGCTTTACAATGTTTTCCTTGATATGAAAAAAACATTAAAAAATTTTATGAACTCTGCCATTGTTTAAACCTATGTATCATTTTGATACTATCGGTATTAGAATAAGTCTTTGTTTATAGACCTTTCTATTGTTTATATGTTGTTGAATTTTGCACTTAAATAAAACAAAACATATTCATGTCAATAATATTGTCTAGGTGAAGTATACTGCTGTATTTAAAGCCTTTAAAGGCATTATTAATTTTGGTTATCATAATTTTTAGCAGAAAAAAGTGCATGCATGTTTATAGACCTTGCTACTGTTAATAATACACTTAAAACAAAACAATTATGTCAATTATTATGCTCTATACATATCAATTATTGTGATTTTATTTATGTTTAAAAATTTAGAAAGTTTTATCTTTGAAATTTTCTTTGGAAAATGTAGTCATATCCCTCGTATATTGGGAATAAGCAAGCATATTAATAAATTAATGCATTGTAATCTCCCTTTGTAATATATACACTTATATGAGCCACTGTGACCTTGATGTTGATTTTAAACAAAATTTTAATATATTTATACAAAAACGACTAATTGTGACCTTGACCTGAGGAAGATCAAACCTGCGCTCTGCACATCCTCTTATTATGGTTAACATTTCTGCCAAGTAGTTTCAATTTTCTTCCATCGGTTCAAAACATACAGACTGGACATGAAAACTCCTATACAAGTCTATATAAATCAATTAATCCCTTGAGGCGGGCCAATTTTGATCTTAGGAAGCCTGAACTTGTGTTCTGCACACTGTCTCAATATAATTAATAATAAATTTCTTTTTATTGGTTCAGCACACAAAATTTTGATATTGATACAAAATGACTTAAGTGTAACCTTGATCTTGACCTGAGAAATGTCAAGTCTGTGCTCTGCACATCATTAATATAGTTTGTTAACCAGTAGCAATGTTCAAACCTGGTCAAACTGCACAAAATTATATGCTGCAGATTAGACCTGCCTCTACATGGGTGGAAAAAGCTTTCAGCAGACTAATCAACAGAATAGTTTTGATCTATATTTGAACTATTACATGAAGGCCAATTCCAATACTTTTTGGGGCCTTTATTAGTCATTGATAGTTAGAAGGCTAATCTTTATGGCATCGGTCCTAGATCTACCAGGTACATGTCTTGTGTACACTACATGCCATAATTTGTATTCACGCATGTGCCTATTATAAAGCTTATACTTTCTAGCTCTACTGGTTGAAGAACATACTTTAGGATATTATTTCATTAATTTGAGGGTACGCAAGTAGAACCACCAACCTTCCTGACAACTTCGACCCTAACTTGAAAAGACTCCAAATTTTTCTGATGAGATTTGAACTAACAGTGTTGAAGGTCAAGTGATTTTAAGTCTGTGACACAGTCCCGTACTCCTCTATGTTAAAGCAGCACGCCTCCAGATTCATGTTAATTTTCTTGAAACTTTTGGAAATGTATTTAAAAGTAAAATATTGTGAGATGAACAAATAAAGTAATTTACATATTGCAATCGGCACTTACAATCCAAGAAAGTTACCAAAAAATCGTCAACATATGCAAAAAATTGCCCTTACTGCGTTAGTAACGCAGCAGATATATGGCAATAAAATACTGCAAAATCAGTCTTTAACCGCACATAACATGAAAAATATAACTTGGATCTTAAATGTTTTACCTTTCTTAAAATTTTAGTACATTTTTCTCAATATTGATTTTCTTGAAATATTTCGGCTCATCTGGAGGCGTGCAGCTTTAAATATCTTTAAAATAAACTATAAACCATTCTAAAGTCATATGAAAATATGACAAAGAGGACATGCAAGTCTTCAATAATGATGATTATTCTATCACACATGTCATCATATTGTAGTAAGACATCATCGTGTCAAAAATCTTGTATGAAAATCTATCACATAATAATTACATTAATAAAGTTATTGGCGACGCCGGTGAGCGGCGTCGTCTATTATGGAACGCTTTTTATTTTTGCCTATGGAAGGAGCTGTTATTATTAGCAGTTAATTTCATGTTGTGTTAATTATATTTATTTTGATTCGTAAAAATCAAGTAAACAAATATGTTGTTATATTTGTATTTAATAACTTTATATAAAAAGCATGTGCATTGTGATATTATTTTCACGAAATTGCAGGCTCTGATTAACAGCTTGTCCCTTTGTTTTATTGACAATGCTAAAACCCGGATTTCGAATATCGTTGTGGTCTACATTGATGTTCATTCATTTATATATTTTCAAAACTTTCCTACAAGAAGAAAGTTCACCTGCAAATGAGTATTAGGATAGGTAATGGACTGTTGTAAACGATTATCCTATTGATTTTATCCATATTACGTTTATCTGTTGAACAGAATGGTTGTTTTTACAAAGTGTACCAGTATCCGGATGTTGACAGCTATCCGATTTTCTGCAATTACTGCTGTCACATGGCCATCTACTTTTTTATGAATACTTTACCATTAATTTGCATGGCATTATATAAATTAAAATGAGCCTGCAACATTTCTTAATTTTGATGTTTAGGGTGTTCTTTTGGGTTTCATGTTTTCTTTATTTCAAGGGGAAGTAACTCATGTTTACTAAATTATTTGTTCTTTTCTGTCTATCTTAGGTATTACTTACAATTTTTGTTTTATAAAATTTACCAGTTGTAAGGTCATCAAAAGCATAGAGGCCCTGATGAGTGAATATTGATATATATATACTTTTACTGGCTTTATATACCCAATATTTCATATTTATTTAATAGAAACTTGGAATTATTAATGTGCATACATTTATATCTTAGTATATTGGTATGATGAGACTTACAATATTTCTGAATTTAAAGAGTTGCAGTTATGTCATTATTATTAAAGGGATGAGACTTTCATTTAAAGTTATAAATGATAATACATGTATTGATTGAAAATGTCCTGAAACTTGGATCAAGCAATATAATTGATAAAGCCTCAAAAAATCATGTTCTGAATAGTTATTCTAATTTTTTTCTAACATGTGCATAGTTTGAAAAGGACAGCTTCTGCCTTATCTGTTTGTAATGGAGGGACACCGGTCTCAACCTCCAGGTCTCCTGAGTCAACCCGACAACAGACTTTTCATAGAGTAGATTGATACTTGTCCTTGAATAAATTTGTACACTAAATCTTATAGTGGGTGATTTGTGCCACATGAAAACCAACCAAGTACAAAAAGTAACCGGGCGCCAGATGAAAACATGAAAATACAATCTACCACAAAGTGGTTCGTTTGTTGCATTTTCATGTTTTCGCCCGGTGCCCTTGATGTAAAATACAAATCAGCCTTCATAAAATTTCTTATAGATATTGTACATGTATTAGCACAGTTATATTCACTTTCAAATTGACCTGTTATAAATAATGGCATAACCAATAACTGTCTTAGCCCTTTTTAGTAAAAATAATTATACAATAATAATTATATAAATTGTTATTTTAATTAAGACTATGAGTATGTAAGGTTTTTTTCTCTTATTTATTAATTAAGAATTAATTATCTGTTAATTTAAAAATCTAAATATCTGTCACGGTTTAGAACTGTTCACTATTTAGGGGAGAAAATGTGTAAGCGGCAGATAGCTCAATCGCTACAGCCGCGGTACATTATTCTGTGGGTCACAGGTTTGAGTTCTGGTCAAGCTGAAAGTTTTTCTCATCCTGTTACTGCAAATAACCATTAGTTTAATTTACTATGCTCTGTAATAATAAAACATCAGAAATTCAAGTACATGAATCAATATAGTGGGGAAAAAGGTTTAGGTTTAGAACTGTTTCATTATTATAGAGAAAATGTGTAGCCGGCCGGATAGCTCAGTTGGTCTTTTGAAAGTCATGGGTTCGAGTCATGGTCAGGCAGTTTCAGTCAGGGTTTAGAAGTGGTTTTTCAACTGACACATGTTTGATTCATTTAATAGATTGCATTTAATTTGAAATGGACAAAGGCAGTATTGCGTGATACTTTTAAATCTACAAAAAGCATTTGGTACAGTTGATCACACTATACTGCACATGAAGAAGTTCTTTTTTCTTCTTCTTCATGGAACTTCAAGCATCTGCCATATGTAATGACATTCTTGCATGGTTCAAGTCTTATCTCTGATAGCAGCTGGTGAATGTGGCTGGTACTCCTTCTCTCTGAATACCTATGGTGTCCCCCTGATGTTTATTTTAGGTCCTCTTTTATGTCTAATATATGTCAATGACATGTCTGCAACCCTAAGCAATAAGCTTTTATTATATGCACAGGCACAAGTATCAGACCTGGGAAGAAAAAATATTACCAGATTGATAAAAAAACCTGTGTTCATCTTAAAAGTGTCACAAACCAAAAAAAAAAATGTAAATGATGACCCCCTTTAAAAATATACTTAAAGTTAATAGTATATTTTTAAAGAGGGTCATTATTTACATTTTATTTTTTGGTTTTTGCACTTTTAAGATGAACACAGATTTTTTATTAATCTGGTCATATTTTTTCTTCCCAGGTGTGATACTTGTGCCTGTCATTATATGATGATGACTCAGGTATCCTTGTATCTGGTAAAGTAAATCTTAAGATTGTTTTATTGACTATAAATTGTCTTTGCATCTTGGCAAGACAGAGTCTATTCTTTTTGGTTTAAGTTTCAACATAAACTGGGCCAAGCCTCCAGGTCACATGAAATGGTACTGCTATAAAGTACACGTCTTTTGTTAAGTATTTAGGTGCAAACCTGGATCAAATTCTTTTGGCGTCGCCCTTTGATGCTTTGCATCAATGCTTTTCTTGCGTCATACTGGATCAGTTAACAGGACAAAGATATTTTTATTGGCTATTACATAAGCCATCAACTATAATGGCCTCTTTTACAATTAATGAAGTAAATATGAAATCACAAAAGTAATATCAATTTTATTACAGTAATTTATAACACATGTTTATATATTTTAAAACTTAATCTTCTTGATTCATGTAATTAATGTTATATAATGACAGGAATTACATCTCAGCCTCTGTAAGGCAATCACCTCTTTACAACAACAGTATCATATTTGCAAACAAAATCTATGTCTACTCAGAATGCAGAAGTACAGAAATGTTCAATGTTTTGAAAACAAAACAAAATAGAATTAATTTTTTTTTACACATTTGAAAAATAAGAATATTGTGCATTGTTTCTAAACCAATCAGAATGCTTCATTTTTGTATTTGCCCCAGTTTCTTATTAGTCAACTTTCCAGGGTTACTAAAATAATGTTCAGATGCCCCTACTTGCATAATTTCAGGCATGATCAGGCATCCAGCAAGCTTGATGGCTTACGTGAAATATTCTAAATTTCTTAGCGGTATGCCAACAAACAGTGGTGAGGGTCCAGTGATTTGAAGCTGGTACTAACTACAATGTATAATTTATCCTGTCACTTGTATCAATTTCGGTCCGATTACAAAATGCTGTGTATTTTTCCCGATCATATGTTATGCAAGAATGGGCACCTGTTTGCCCGACTACTTTCTAACTAGCCCCCCCCCCCCTTTAATGGCCTTTATACAGTTTTTTATTTGCGAGCAATAACTACTGTTTCAGATAATAATAAATGTTTATTTACAAAAAAGAAATATTTAATTTACCATCAACTGAAAGCGTTTGCTTTATTTAAAACCATTTACTTGACTTAAATATGTCTTTATATGGTTAACAAGCATTTGTGTATATGGCACGCCCGTTTAACTCACAACGAGTGAAAAATGTCCATCGGTAAAAATGTTGTGAGCAACTTCCGTTCCTCGTTGTGAGCATCCATCTAGGACGTGTGACACGATAAACAAGGTGATTTTTTCATAATTTTTGATGATTACAGACATTTATGTAAAAATATCGGAATGCAGTTAGCTAGCGATGTGTTTTCCGAGTATGCACATGTAAAGATATTGCCTGTTGGTGGACAATTTGATGGAAATACCGTGCGACGCAGTCACTCGGGGTAGCTGGAAAACTGGAGAGAACTTCTCTCCGGACCAAATTTAACATTGAAAACGTCGATTCTTGTGAAGTTTTGTGCATTTTAACCTAAAACAGATGCCAACAAGTCTTCAGCGTAAATTATTACCTGAAAGTCTTCACAGAAACGAAGATATACGCTTTTTTGCTTTAATCCTCGTTGTGAGCACCATAACCTCGTTGTGAGCAAGACAAGCGCAGTGCTTGTCTGATTTTAATATGTAATTCAAATGGTGAGAATACAATTTTCAATCTACCAAAAGCAATCAAAACGTTTTTTGCACAATATTTTTTTTTGCAACAGTTCTTCTTTTTCTACATAACTTGGCCAGTCTACCATGAATGAAGCTCAGGATAAATACATGCATGTTTATAACTCGCAACACGAAGTATATGCAGTTAAATACATAATTTCCCTCCCCTTATTAGTTCACCAGCATTTGCACAAACAGCAAAACATTTGCAAAATCGTAGGTATATTTACCATTAATTTATCTATTAAGCTAAGAATATACTTGTGTAGTGTTTAAAAGTTACAACACACTAAATAAGTAATCCTCCGCGAAAAACGATAGTCGAATAATAACAGATTCAAATAGTTCTCAGCGTTTGTTTGCTCTGTAGAGCATTTTTCATGATTTTAGTTGCACTGTCTTTTTTAGAAAGCTCATGACAGTCTGTGTTTGACATTTAAATAGCATTTTCATCATGGAATTGTGGCATTTCTAGAAAACTTCTTGACTTCTTAGGTGTTACACCACTAGTACAATTTTGGGTTAGCTGATTTTACAGTGTGTTTGACTGAAAAGAATGTTTTGCAAGAGCCATGACCCAAACTTTTCTTTTGATTTTTATGCATCACTGACAGTTTTTCTAGTAGTTCTAATCTTTTTAAGGCCAGGGCAACGACCCCATGTCCAATCACTAAAATGTTGAAAATTATTCTTCATATTCACATGTCATCAGATTAACAGAATAAGTAATCAGGGGAGATAAATCAGGTATTTTATTTCGGATACTATAGTGTGGCACGAGTGAACATCACGGGGAGTTTATGAATATTTCAACAATTTCACAATCTGTGTGATACACACATACATGTGTTTATCCTGAGCTGAAGACTGACAAAAGTGTGTAGAACAAGAACTGTCACGGTAAGTTGACAATGCCCCCGAAGTGGTGCTATATATGTCCTTTGATTTATAGACCAGATAGATTATTTGTTTTTTGATAATTAGATCTTCAATGTGAAGGTTATTCAAGGTCAAGGTGAAATAAATATAGGTCAGTTGGAAGGTCTTGTCCAAAGGGGCATTGTGTCCAAATATGAATTAATTCCACTTACTAATAAAGAAGTTATGACCAATGTTAAAGCTTTTGGATGTTCTAGAAGGTCATTCAGGGGTCAAGGTAAAAAAAATACAGATCAGTTTGAAGGTCTTGTCTGAAGGGGTGTTGTGTCCAAATATGAGTAGAATTCGTATACTAATAAGGAAATTATGACAAATTTTTAAGTTTTACAGTTCTTCTTTTTCTACATAACTTGGCCAGTCTACCATGAATGAAGCTCAGGATAAATACATGCATGTTTATAACTCGCAACACGAAGTATATGCAGTTAAATACATAATTTCCCTCCCCTTATTAGTTCACCAGCATTTGCACAAACAGCAAAACATTTGCAAAATCGTAGGTATATTTACCATTAATTTATCTATTAAGCTAAGAATATACTTGTGTAGTGTTTAAAAGTTACAACACACTAAATAAGTAATCCTCCGCGAAAAACGATAGTCGAATAATAACAGATTCAAATAGTTCTCAGCGTTTGTTTGCTCTGTAGAGCATTTTTCATGATTTTAGTTGCACTGTCTTTTTTAGAAAAGCTCATGACAGTCTGTGTTTGACATTTAAATAGCATTTTCATCATGGAATTGTGGCATTTCTAGAAAACTTCTTGACTTCTTAGGTGTTACACCACTAGTACAATTTTGGGTTAGCTGATTTTACAGTGTGTTTGACTGAAAAGAATGTTTTGCAAGAGCCATGACCCAAACTTTTCTTTTGATTTTTATGCATCACTGACAGTTTTTCTAGTAGTTCTAATCTTTTTAAGGCCAGGGCAACGACCCCATGTCCAATCACTAAAATGTTGAAAATTATTCTTCATATTCACATGTCATCAGATTAACAGAATAAGTAATCAGGGGAGATAAATCAGGTATTTTATTTCGGATACTATAGTGTGGCACGAGTGAACATCACGGGGAGTTTATGAATATTTCAACAATTTCACAATCTGTGTGATACACACATACATGTGTTTATCCTGAGCTGAAGACTGACAAAAGTGTGTAGAACAAGAACTGTCACGGTAAGTTGACAATGCCCCCGAAGTGGTGCTATATATGGTCCTTTGATTTATAGACCAGATAGATTATTTGTTTTTTTGATAATTAGATCTTCAATGTGAAGGTTTATTCAAGGTCAAGGTGAAATAAATATAGGTCAGTTTGGAAGGTCTTGTCCAAAGGGGCATTGTGTCCAAATATGAATTAATTCCACTTACTAATAAAGAAGTTATGACCAATGTTAAAGCTTTGGATGTTCTAGAAGGTCATTCAGGGGTCAAGGTAAAAAAAATACAGATCAGTTTGAAGGTCTTGTCTGAAGGGGTGTTGTGTCCAAATATGAGTAGAATTCGTATACTAATAAGGAAATTATGACAAATTTTTAAGTTTTTAGACAATTTAACCTTCAAGGTGAAGGTCATTCAGGGGTCAAGGTCAAAAGAATATAGGTCAGTTGGATGGCCTTGTCCAAAGAGGTGTTGTGCCTAAATATGAATTAAATTGATTTACTAATAAGGACATTATGGACAATCTTAAATGTTTTGGACAATTTGACCTTCAAGGTAAAGGCCATTCAGGGGTCAAGGTAACAAATACAGGTCCGTATGAAGGTCTTGTGCTAAGGGATGTTGCGTTCAAATATGAATCAAATCCGTTTACTAATAAGGAAGTTATGGCCAATGTTAAAGTTTTCGGACGGATTGACGGACTGACGGACGGACATATATATATTTTTTTCTGGAATTGACGTATAATAAATTTCTATAAAGTTTGATAAACAAAAATCGCAATTTAGAATTAAAATCCTGAATCTAATTGTCACGCGCATTAACATGACGTTCACATTTTATGCTTATTTAACTATTAGCATATTCATCATCAGTCAGATTTTGTTCTTTGTGTAGAACAATTTTAAATAGCATTACATATAACTTGGAACTTTGCGTGTAAACCTGATAGTATTGTTACTTAGTTGTGTTACTTATGATTCTCTATTTATCAAAAAGGCCCAAAATAGCCCTGAGTCGCCAATAAAAAACGAGAATGGACGCCATGTGGAGTAAACAAAGTAGAAAATAGTAAACAGATAAATGATTTTACAAACCAACAGCCATCGATCAAAGTCAAATTTCTTGAAACAAAACATTCTAAAAGTCGGACATAGCAATGATTATCAATAATTTTATAAATATTTACATTAACATATATGTAATAGCAACACGACTGGGTCCAAATATGACACTGATGCGTTCATTGAATTATTGATAGCTAACATAAGCTAAGTAAAATTACGAATACATTTGAAGAGTATATTCAATTTTTATTATTCAACTGTCAAATTACTTACTTCTTTATTCACATATCAGATAATTCATTTATTTGGCATATGCATTATGTTTATCATATTTTAGATTTTAATATTTGGTCCTTCTTTAAATCTTAAAATGCAACAAAAATCCTGTTAAGGATATCTGTAGGTCATGCCGCGTGCAATAATCCATACATTTACATCCAATGACCACATCGATAAGAAATAGTCCCAAATAGCCCTATCGTTTTTATTCAGTTGGAAGAGACATTATTGTTAAAAATTCTACTCGATTTAAATGTTTTCAAACCATAAATATTCCGTTCCCTTCCTCTCTTTACAATGTGTATTGGTGAGCTCTCTGATAAAGCTCGATTGACTGATATAATTAACTTAATTTGTCAAATATGTAGTTTATCAACAGAAATAAATGCAATAATAAAATAAATAGTGTTTAGTGTTCTTAAGTGAACGAAGTTATATCCAGTTCGCGAAAAACGGTTACCGTTGGTATGAAAACAGGATGTAAAATATTTTTTATCAACGAGTGACACTGTATTAAAAAGCTGAATCTATTATACTTAAACATTGCTATAGGTTTATAACATTATGGTTATACGTATAAATAACTTTTTACAAAAGAATACCCTTTGACTTTGAAATTGCCGCGTTGAGGCATAAGGCATGGAAATGGAAGTGATCCTGAATGTGCACGTTCATTGGACATTCTAGCTAATTTGGGTTTCTGTTTTCTCTCTATTTGAATGTTTAGTATTGCTACATGACACATATAGATTTTTCATAATCATTACCGTGAAAGAACAATGATTAAAGAGCAAATCAATTTCTTTACAAATACACATGTACAGACAACAATTTTACGACTTTTAAAATCACTTATAGCGCAGCAAGTAAAAATCATTTAAATATTCATTTGTGTTTATGTAAATCGTACAGTAAATAATAAATGTTTTTATGGTTAACATAATTATAGAGAACGAACGGTAGACATGTTGCTTCGCATTTGCAACAGATTCATAAATCTGCTTTAAACTGAAGTCTTTTTTTTTCGACTTGGAACTGGTGCCAGAATTGACAATTAAAGTAAAGGGCAAGATTTACGCCATAAATAATAACCATATAAACATATTAAGGTAGGATTTTGCTGTCTGTATCCCCGGTTGATATAAACCTGACCTATTTATCATGGCGTAGACCAAATAACGCCAGAAAACGAAAGAGCTTGCAACTGAAGCCCGCTCTAATACAAGCAACTTCCAAGGTTATGCAAAGTGTTTGATAAAACGGCTTATAAACTGACGGAGATCCAATATTCTGTGGAAAGCTTATATTTTTCCCCGTAGACTGGTGCATATCCCAAAGATATTGATACATAAATAAAATATTTACGGCTATTTTCTTTTCCGAATCGAGCAATATTTGTCTTGGAAATGATGCCAAAAATGACGTCAATGTCACGTGGTATGGCCACACTGTAATATGTAATATCGGTCGATCTTGCGGTCGAAATACTTAACTATCATTTTTGCGACGGACGCGCCCTCAGGCGCGTTCAGAGCTAAGTCATCTACACATGGGATTTCGTTGGCTACAATCGCGCAATGTGTCCTAAACCAATTAACAGCCCAAGAAATAGTACATGAATTTGATCCTTCAAAACTCCCATTACTTTGACTGGATATCTTAATGTCTTCCAATTTAGCCTTTTCAATTTCAAATTAAGTTATCCAAGTTAAAATATGAACGTATATTATTGATAAAAACGTTGTAGTCCCGTAGTATTATTGCGCAATATGCAAATTACTGCTGAAACGATTTACCGCTGTCGAAAAAGTAGGACAGCAAATTATACTACAATAAAGGTGTAACCTCTGAGTTCCAAGACATTATTAGTAGGAAATAAATATTTCTACATTATATACAAACATTATTATTAACAAATCAAAAGTTTTTCGTGACTCTAGGATAACTCGCGCATTAATAAAGAAGAACTATTTTCGTGACTCATACCGCGGGTTTAGCTGAATATTCAGCAGTTATTAATATATTAGATACATTACAATGGTTAGTAATAAATATCTATTTTTGAAAATGCATGTAAGATTAGAGAGTTTTACAACACTTTACCGCCATGTAGTCTTTCATGGTAAGGAAGTTATAATATCAGTTCTATATTTCCGATTCTTGTGGTTTGTTTACATATTTTTCTAGGTCATGATATGAGTTAGCCTTCGCTATTCATAAAATAGATTCTGCTTCACCTGTTCTGATTTTTGGACATGCGATAAGGAAGTACACATTATACATGTAATTAATAAACCAGCGGATTACATGCAATACTTTTAGAAATTCTATACAATTGTAAGAAGCAAACAAGTTGAAAATGGAAATTAGTGTGAAATTGAAAAGGACAACTAAACACTGTAGTGCTTAAGTGACATTTAAATTAAAATAAAAACGATGTGCTCTGGCCTACATCTTTACCTTGTAAATAAAAAAAATCTAAGAAACACACTTTTAATTGCTGATGATTTTAACCAAATTTTTTTTAATGAGACATATCCAAGAGAAATGAAAAATACAAATGACTTATATTTTTTGTCTATAATGCCCACTATGATATAACACGAATCAATTCTAAATAGAATTCTCAAATGTATAATGTATTATGTTTGAAGTTTATTTGCCTGTATTTATTCTAAAAAATATTTCGTTGACAGTTTTTTTTCTATTTACATATCATTTCTTAGAATAAATCGATAAGGATACTGATTTACAAGTTTGACCAGAGTTTTTAAGCATAAATTTCATTCTGTATTTAAGTGCTTGAAAGTAGAAAATCTGAATTATATCAGTTTGGGACACAAAATATATTGCTCTACAAATCTCGAACTTGTATGAAACAAATTTTCTCTGTTATATATTTTGTGTTTTGTTTTTGTTTTGTTTTTTTTTCTAAAAGAAGCCTTAATGTCTCTCCGGTTGCATGTCCGTCGCATTCAGTGCTGCAGCACTTTGATTCCATTGGGGAAAATCCCGGGATCGCCTACAGAAAAGCCGGGATCCGGGATCGTATTAAACATATAGTAATCCCGGGAATTGACCACCAGTTCGCGGTGTCGACGATAAATTATCGATTATCTCATGCATTTCGTCAAAGATATGCTTGTGATATGCTTGTTGACAATTTTGATGATGTTTTTTTATTGTTGATGGCTATCCATGCATTTTTGTGGCAACCTTGGCCACAAAGGTATAAAGGCGTCTTTTATATTAAGAGCCCTTTTACATAATTTTCTACTTTTTACGTTTAACTAACTCGGAAATGTCTATAAACTTCTACTACATTTCTTGTAGGGCGATTTTTCCTGTCCTTGCAGGATTGCGCGGCCCGTGCCAGTAACGGAAATGACGGGTTTTATCTCAATTCCAACCGGAAAGCACGATGGGAAATATTTCTGTCGCTGATGTAAACAAATTATAACAGAGCACCGAAAGCTGTGAAAAACTTAACCAAATCAATAGAAGATAGAAACAGATATCATTGTGATGATATTTATTAATCGGATATGACATAGACATAGCAATTTCCAATTTTTATTATTAACCAAAGCATTTATATAACCAACGTGGCAGTAGCAGAACTTGTCTGAGCCAGATTTTGTGTTGCCGGCGAAAATGGGACTATTTGGAAAATTTGCAGAATGGCTTGGTTTTAAGAAGGAAGCAGCAAATGTAATAGTAATAGGTTTGGATAACAGCGGGAAAACTTCTATCCTTAATCATCTGAAAAATGAAGATCAAAAGTCACTTGATATTGTACCAACTGTTGGATTCAATGTGGACAAATTGAAAGTGAATTCACTTAGCATAACAGCATTTGATATGTCTGGCCAAGGGAGATATAGGACTCTATGGGAGCAGTATTATAGGGATTGTCATGGAGTTATATTTGTAGTTGACAGCAGTGATAAACTTCGTATGGTGGTTGCTCGAGATGAACTTGAACAGATGCTATCTCATCCAGATATATGTAAGAGAAGAGTACCAATTCTATTTTTTGCAAACAAAATGGACTTGCGTGATGCAGTTTCTAGTGTGAAAGTGTCATCACTTATGGGTCTGGATTCAATTAAAGACAATCCATGGCAGATATGTACCAGCAATGCACTAAGCGGTGAAGGACTACATGAAGGAATAGACTGGCTTACTGGTCAAATGAAAGACAGTCTAGCCCAAAGGAGGAAATGATCTTAGAACATAACAATAAATGTAAAGAAATTAGTGGCTTTAAATAGAAGAAATTAGCGCTGATCATGACTGATGGGACCAATAGATATTTCTCTGTACCATTCTAACTGAAAATCTCATCTTAGATAATAATAGTGATATACTTAAACTAGGGTCTGAAATTAATATACAGCTGTAGCTATTTTGTACCAATAATTTGATATCATTTCTATATTACTACAGTATATGGTTATGAAAAAATTGTTTCAATGCTTGTTCAGAAATGTGAACAGTAAATATTTTTATCTGTACACTATTGATTTAGATCACAATAACATTAGTCATTTACACACCATCCCCTAAATTTGTGAATGGTTCAGTGCTATACTGTGACATATTCTCCTCCAGTTCAGCAAGACCAAGACTCAAATTTTGGGCTATCAGAATTTCATTCCCTGTTTCTTACTATTGAACCATTGGCCAGTTATTCATTATCATGTCTATCCCCCAAATAAGTGAACAGTTTTTACTGTCACACTTTTAAAGATCATGCAGGTTATGCTTATTTTACTAGTGGTTCATTATGTTGTATTGTCCTGTTGCTATAGTTTGTTTATCCACTTATTATCTTTAATATTGTTTTAATACTTTTGTGTCACTAAAGATTACACAGCGGAACCAAATGCTGCATCTCATGCCAATAAAGTCTTGTGGCCCAGTAATGAACTGGACTTTCTTTACAGAATTACATTTTTGTAATGTCAGTCAGATATTATTGATCCTCATGTCAAGGGTAGACTGCACACATATACTTTCAAATTGTTGATCAATGTTCTACAGCTTTCTTTTGAAAAATCCAATTCTTGAAAGTATTTAAGTTGTTTTTCTCAAAATATTGGCAAAGTATATTTGATTTTGTTATAGTTTTTGATATGTATTAGTAAGTTTATTTTTGGCATAATTTTGCATTGTGTAAAATCTCTTATCAATCAAGGTCAAGTTTAAACCAGTTCATTGTTTATTTGTGATAAACACGTAGTATGTTGTTTAATAATTAAACTCTATGCCATATAATGTAAAAACATTGTTTTTTGTTGTTGTCTTTTTGAAGTAACAGATGGTATTCATTTGTTTTAATTGTTCTGCATGTATCTGATAATGGTGTTTAAACATACTCACTTGGTGGATTATACTTTGCCTATTGAATATTTTATATGGTGTAAAAACACGAGGAATCTTAAAGTAGTTCGAGAGGCAAGCTAGATTACACTCAACAGAAAGATTTTTCTTCTTCAAAAAAAAGCTTACATTTAATTTGTTGCAAAACCTTGAGTCCAGCAAGCTTTTGTTTAACTGACATGCTATTTAAAATAATTTATTTGACCAGTATCACATCATTTATTTGTTTGAGAGATGGATTTACAAAATTTACATGTATGCAGCTATGTTTTTATTCTAAAATTTGTATATTGTTTTATTAATGAAATAGTAATGCAACTTACCATGTTCAAATAACAATGAAAAAAGTAATGCAGCTACTGCTAAACATATCAGAAATTTCATCTCTTGAGACTGAAATCTTTATATACATGTATTGTTGATATATGTAACTGTATGTTGAATAAACACTATTACTGATAATAAATTACTTGTTTTGATTACTACACAGGACAGTGTATTTTTATAATACGACAGTTTGTATATGATTTTTTTTTTTACAGTCACTGTTGAAAGGTGTCTCAATAATTGTGGGTTCACCTGGTTAGAGGAAAAACTAGGAAACATGTACAATTGGACAAATTCTGCAACTTATCTCAGCAGCAATCAATCAAATGATCCCAAGCAGTGTATTTATACCTCCAAAGTGATTATGTCTACCACTGGCTACATTATTCTGTTGTTGTTGTATTTTTAATCCCAATATCATCTAATACCCCAGAAAAAGTTAAGAATTTCGGCATTTAATGTTATGCACTAGTCATCTGTCTGTTAGCAGTTTTCATGTCCAGGCCTACAGTGTATATCTTTTGAACCAGTGTAAGGAAATTGAAACTACTTGGCAGAAACATTAACCATAATGAGACGATGTTCACAGCACAGATTTGACCTTTTTTAGGTCAAGGTAACACATTCTGTGGTCATTTTGCATCAATTTCAAAATTTTGTGTCTGCTCTGTAACTATCTTTCGAACTGATAGAAAGAAATTAAAATTTTATGGAAGAAATATTACTTATGAATGGATGTGCAGAACACAGGTTTGGGCTTCCTGAGATCAAAATTGGCCCCACCACATTTACATGATTTATATAGACTTGTATAGGAAAACACATTAGTGTCTTTGTGTGAAACTACAATTTAAAGAGCTTAGATATTTAGTATTGTCTTACTGACCTTTACAAACTGATATAAAATATATTCCTTGGTTCAATATTGGCAACCCAGGGGTCACTTGATTTATTTAGACTTATTAAGGAAATAATCATGCCCCTTGTCAATATTTACTCTGCCTCTGGGGTCACTTGATTTGGTTTATACAGAATTATTTTAGTTCGATTGTGTAGGAAGCTATAAGCTTATAGACATACTTTCGAACCAACCAGTACTGAGCAGTGAGTGTAGTTCCTTGCTCAAGGAAACACAACTTACCTCTGACAGGGTTTGAACCCATGCGGTTAGACATCATTAGATTACTAGTCTGATGGTTTAACTACTCGGCCATGCCACCTCTTTATATAAACTAATGTATTAAACTACTATGCTCAGAGCTTATATTAATCATGACCCTCAGGTCAAAATTGGCCCCGCCCTGGGAGACACTTGCTTTATGTAGACTAAGGTATAAGAAACCATATTTTTGTGGATAAATACTATGCCTTTATATTTGGCACATAGTATTACCTTGTAGATCTCTATTATGAATCATGCGCTAATGAAACAAGAGGGCCATGATGGCCCTGAGGTCGCTCATCTGTATATAGCCCCCCCCCCCCCCAGGGCCAATTTTTACCCAAGGGCTTTTATTTGTTTATTTGAACAGACTTGGTAGACACCCATAAGAAGATGTTTCATGCTAAACATCTAAGTTCTAGCTCATTGGGTTTTTTAAAAGAAGATTTTTTAAGTTTTTACTATACACATATAGTTAAAAACAATGACACCCCTGGGGCAGGGCCAGTTTTTACCCCCGTGCTTTTATTTGAACAAACTTTGTAGATATTTACTAAAAGATGTTTCATGCTTAATATCTTAACTCTAGCTATATGGGTTTTTTCAAAGAAGATTTTTAAGTTTTTGCTATACACAAAAAAGGAAAATCAATGACCCCCGGGGCAGGGCCAATTTTGACCCCAGGGCTTTTATTTGAACAAACTTTGTAGACACTGATTAGAAGATGTTTCATGCTTAATATCTAAACTCTAGCTATATGGGTTTTTTCAAAGAAGATTTTTAAGTTTTTGCCATACACATATAAGGAAAATCAATGACCCCCGAGACGGGGCCAATTTTGACCCCAGGGCTTTTATTTGAACAAATTTGGTAGACACCCATTAGAACATGTTTCATGCTAAATATCTTAGCTCTAGCTCTTTGGGTTCTTTAAAAGAAGATTTTTTAAGCTTTTACTATTTGCATATAGGGAAAATCAATGACCCCCTGGGGCGGGGCCAATTTTGACCCAAGGGCTTTTATTTGAACAAACTTGGTAGACACTCACTAGAAGATGTTTAATGCCAAATATCTAAGCTCTAGCTCTTTGGGTTCTTTAAAAGAAGATTTTTTTTTAAGTTTTTACTATATGCATATAGGGAAAATCTATGACCCCCTGGGGCGGGGCCAATTTTGACCCCAGGGCTTTTATTTGAACAAACTTGGTAGACACTCACTAGAAGATGTTTAATGCCAAATATCTTAGCTCTAACTCTTTGGGTTCTTTTAAAGAAGATTTTTTAAGTTTTTACTATATGCATATAGGGAAAATCAATGACCCCCTGGGGCGGGGCCAATTTTGACCCCAGGGCTTTTATTTGAACAAACTTGGTAGACACTCACTAGAAGATGTTTCATGCCAAATATCTAAGCTCTAGCTCTTAGGGTTGTTTAAAAGAAGATATTTAAAGATTTTTCTTTCGGTTGCCATGGCAACCAGAGTTCTGCATGGAATTAAATTCTTTGAACAATTTTTAAAGGTGACCACCAAAGGAACATTCCTGTGAAGTTTGGATGAAATTAGCTCAGTGGTTTATGAGGAGATGTCATTTAAAGCAAAAGTTTATGGACGGATGGACGCCTGACGAAAAGCGATCACAAAAGCTCACCCTGTCACTTTGTGACAGGTGAGCTAAAAATGCCTCCACATTATAAGTTATGTAGTAGCATAAGGATAATTAAGATAAACATTTTTCAGAAAAGTTTCTTGATTTGGTCTCAACCCTTATTGAAAGATTATTTTTGATTCTCAAACAAATTTACATTTGGGAGAATATTGCCATGCCTTAGTGGAGCTCTTGTATACATTCCTGTTGTAAAGTATCATCTCCCAACATAAAAACTTGAAATTTAATATATCACATAAGTCTTAATACCAATTTATTTTGCTTATTCAATGGTTATTAAAGAATGCTGAAATATTACAGTGAGAATGAAGTGTACATATCAAGGCAATGTTTAACTCTGTGTGTACATACAGATCAAAGCACAACCAGAAAGATACAATTTCAACATTTATTACTGCATGATTTTCACATTAAAAAATGTACATGTACAAAAGATTTTGCATAACTTTGAATATTTCTAAAATACGCTTTGATATCTACTGAAATAGCACGGAAACAAATCAACTTTTATCCTCAACAACTATTCACTCATGTCAATCACTGAGAACATACTTACATCACTGGTTTCTTACACTTCAGGGCTACAGGCTATAAAGCTATATCTCGTGTAAAACTTTGTATTAAACTTTTATAAACAGATTATATATTGGTTCCATATTCTCCAGAAATTTGTAACACAGAATGTTTCTATTTAACACATGAATATTGTATGTGTTTGGGAATCAAACATTATACTTTATAAAGTAGCAACAATTTCGTGCACCAGTCATTTTCTCTTATGGAAAAATACAAACATATTTCTTTCATACACTGTAAGTATTTTCGAAGTACTGTTTTTAAAAAGTCATATAACAATTTTTGCAGCAGATGTATAGCTTTATACACTTAACCACTAAACCAGGTTAAAATACTAAAATGAACAAGCAGTATTAATGTAATATGCAGGAAAAAAAACCACCCTACTTCTAGTAAATATATGTTGTCCTACATTTATCATACAGATCTGGTGCTGAGTGTATTGTCATAATTAACTATCCAAAAGTTTGGTTAAATATAATAATTTAATTTGTAGGTCTGTCTACCCATTTATGCATATAGCAATCTAATAAAACTCAGTGAAAATTTCTAAACCACTTTCCCCAATATTTTACAGATTTTTTTTACATGACTAATGGATATTTCATTTACAAAGGTAAAAATATTTTATGTAACTTATGTATTTTCTGTGAAAAACACCTATCATAGTTTCAGTTTTTATCTCACTTTTTCATTGAAGATTTTACATTTTAAGGTTTAATATTTTGATTTCTTTCACTTAATTACTTTCACATTTCATTTAATCAAATAAATAAATATGTACAAAAATTCAGCTTTTAAAACTGTCAACTCTAGAATTGTGCTAAAAAAACTAAAAACATTTAATTGTAAGAGTAGCCATGAGTTCCTTGACGACAAGAATAGCTTCCTAAACACCTTCTTCATCTTTATGTCTTGTCTTATCATTAAATGCTAGTTTACAAATAAATGTAGGGAAATATTAGAAACAAAGTCTGACAACTTCATATCAGTATAAAAAGCTTGTATTGTTTCAGGCACTTAATGATCAAGAAGAAACTGATATGACCATGTTAAAGATACATACATTGTCTATATTATACCTGTATGTCAAGAAATGTCATTTTAGGCAACTTTTTACATAAATGTGGGTAAAGAAATAATCATCATCTACAAGGTCACAATTTGCTGATTAAATCTTATACTAATTTCTTGATGTATTTTTAACTCATTCTAGTGAACATTTATTCCCTAAAATCAGAGTGCCATGTATATTTTTTATAAATTTTCAAAAAAGAAAAATGGATAAAGTTTGATCTGAAGTTCAAATAATCTTTAAACAGAACATTTATTTTTGAAAAAAAAAAATTAAAAAATGTATCAAATATCTTATAAATTAGTGAAATTATTGAATCTAGATAATGCTAAATAGTAAATATAAATATTATAAATTTCTGAGCTTCATATTTGAAATAATGACTATATCTTTTATATTACTTTGCTTCAGTGTCAACATAATATTCACTATGTTTCATATTCTACTTAAAGAAAAATAAGTCACTTGTCTACTGTAACAAGTTAGGTGTCTAGTGGAAATAAATTTGTATCCAAATCAATCAAAATGTAATAATAACATTATCAAAAACTAATTCATGTAGAAATTTAATTCTGTAAATATAGGTAAGAATAAGTAAATATAGGTAAGAATAAACTCTTTGGTGAACATGATAATGTGTAGAAAATGTAAAAACTTGTAATTGCACATTATCTGATGTTAGTGTAAAGATAATCCTGATGAATGATTAAAAAATCGGCTTTCTTTTAAAGAAATAATGGGAAAAGCAGGCATAGCTGTAAAACTAAACAAGAAATCATTAACTTTCCTCCTCAACTGTATGCCTGTTTCTTGTATCCTTTCTCCATCAAATACATCTAATGAGTCTTTTTTTCTCTCTTTTCACATTGGGACAATATTCAAAATTTTGACAAAAAATGGACATTCAATCAGAAAATACGTTCATTTATTAGGCCTAAAAACTATTATCAACTTTTACAACATGTGTTATCTATAAATGCCCTGAGAGAGAAAACAACTTCATATACATAGATAGTGAACATTTAAAAAAAAATCTTAACTTGTACACTGTCTAATCATCAAATCGGACGTTGTCGTCAAAAATACATAATTCAAGTTGATTAATCTAGCAGTTTTAATATAAATCATGTTTGATTATTTAAGGAAGGAGTTCATATATTTTGTTAAAAAATGAATAAAAAAAAAGAGCTAAATCAAAATTCATAAAGTCCGATAACTATAAGTCTAAAAGTTAAAATCTGAAATCATACATGACTTATAGAAAACATACGATTCTTCTTAATTATGTTTTTGTAAAATATTTGTGAGTGATATGAACACATGAAAATTATTAAATTAAAAAAAAACTAAATTGATGTCAAAAACACAAAAATGTCAAAAGCTGACGACAAATTAGTAGTGCCATTATCAAGATTGTATACTTTGCCAAAAACGGAAATCTTCTCTTAAATTCATCTGACTGTGTGATCAATGTCAAATGAAATACATGTAGGTATTATAGTGTTTGTATAAACCACCTGTTGACACATGTTATCAAAGTACTTGCAGTAGGTCTATGCTGATGTGATATAAAATATTATGCAAATCAACTTTAAGCACATAATCAGGAAATAATTAATTATAATAATGAGGTAATCTAAAAATGTCAATCATAAACTGTATAAAAGAAACATAACAAAGTTGTAACACTAAATTGATAGGAAAAAGTTGATGGTCAACAAATATAAATTTAACAATTAACTAGAGTCAATAACATTTTCACTGAGGTCAGTCTTATCTGGTACATTAAGCCAATAAGGTTAACAATTGAAAAACTAGAAATGTGTTGTAACGCCAGAATCATCCCCTCATGCAGCTAAAATTTCAAATGTTATAGTAATATTCAGTTCAAAATTTGTTTGCACAAACCATTTTTTCATTTTAATTTCAAGGCCTTTAAACTATTCAATGTTACCACAAAAGTTCAAGGCCTTGAAACTATTCAGTGTTAACCTTTTGGAAATTACATATTTGTAGCAGAGATAATATATGATTAGAAATTGTGAATTTTTAAATCAGTTCAAAGTTGAAAGGGGAAAACTGTAAAGAAACATCTGACCATGACAAAAGTAGAACTTGACTTGTATTTTCTGGTAAAATATCAGCACATGCAATGTCAACAAAAGTTAGAGCAGAAACTAACAAGAGCTGTCGGTAGGACAGCAACGCTCGACTATTCTTAGTGCTTGATAGTAAAAAAAATGCTTGATACAGTTACCTCCTCCTGTTTACAGGTTGGGGTCATGATGGTGAACAAGTGTGCAAAGTTTCAAAGCCATATGTCAATGGACTTTGAAAATATTTGAACTATTACAAAAACTTTAACGTAAATTCTAAGTCGAAAAAGGGGCTTAATTCTGTCAAAATGCTTGATAGAGTTACCTCCTACTGTTTACAGATTGGGGTCATGATGTTGAACAAGTGTGCAAAGTTTCAAAGCCATATGTCAATGGACTTTGAAAATATTTGAACTATTACAAAAACTTTAACGTATATTCTAAGTCGAAAAAGGGGCATAATTCTGTCAAAATGCTTGATAGAGTTACCTCCTCCTGTCTACAGGTTGGGGTCATGATGGTGAACAAGTGTGCAAAGTTTCAAAGCCATATGTCAATGGACTTTGAAAATATTTGAACTATTACAAAAACTTTAACGTAAATTCTAAGTCGAAAAAGGGGCATAATTCTGTCAAAATGCTTGATAGAGTTACCTCCTCCTGTCTAAAGGTTGGGTCATGATGGTGAACAAGTGTGCAAAGTTTCAAAGCCATATGTCAATGGACTTTGAAAATATTTGAACTATTACAAAAACTTTAACGTAAATTCTAAGTCGAAAAAGGGGCATAATTCTGTCAAAATGCTTGATAGAGTTACCTCCTCCTGTCTACAGGTTGGGGTCATGATGGTGAACAAGTGTGCAAAGTTTCAAAGCCATATGTCAATGGACTTTGAAAATATTTGAACTATTACAAAAACTTTAACGTAAATTCTAAGTCGAAAAAGGGGCATAATTCTGTCAAAATGCTTGATAGAGTTACCTCCTCCTGTCTACAGGTTGGGGTCATGATGGTGAACAAGTGTGCAAAGTTTCAAAGCCATATGTCAATGGACTTTGAAAATATTTGAACTATTACAAAAACTTTAACATAAGTGGTTACGCCGACGCCGACGCTCGGGTGACTGCAATAGCTCTACTTATTCTTATCGAATAGTCGAGCTAAAAATGTCTTATTTTTTTTAAGTTCAAGAAGGATAACTCTGTCAAAAGTCATTGGACCAAATCAAATTCGAACTTGTCTTGTATTTTAAATACCTGCACATGTGATTTCAACCTTATACATACATTTTTACAATAGTTGGCGAGATAATGAACAGAAACTGATCATGACGGAACAGGGTAACAAGGGGGCATAGAAAAGGCAAAAATGTGTTTTATAATGTTTTAATAATTAATTTATAGAAAAATTAGGTGCTTACCTTATGACGAAAACAGTATGAAATGTGAAATAATTTTGTCATAAAAGTAGCAAAATGGTAAAAAAAAATTGATATTTTGTTTTCTTTACACTAAATAGATAAAAAAAATTGATATTTTGTTTTCTTTACACTAAATCAATAATCAAAATTTCACATAAAGTAACTGAAATAAGATTAAACTATTAATTAAAAAATTAAGCTATTAATATGCAATAATTATTCGACACTTACTACCATTTTACTTTAATGACTATTTTTTTATAAAACAACTTCCAAAATATTGGGAAGTGCAAAACAATATTTTCTTCATAATTTTCTTGTTGTGACAGAGATTTCGTATTTTCTATATTCTATATTTCGTTTTTTATAAATTAGAAACACTATCAGTATATGATGTAGTACAGCATTGTACTTGATTTAAAAATGCTGATAAATGAACACAGTAATTAAACGCAGAGAATAGATTCATACATGTACATGTACTGCTAAAATGACTCATTGAGGATTTCCTTAGGGGTGTACATGATCAATAATTACTTATAAATCGAGCCAGAATCTAGATATCCTACAATAATCACTAAAACTTAAAAAAAATCATTCCAAATCAAAAACTTATTCTAATCTAGAATGCATCAAATTCATAAGTAAATCCATTTATTCAACAATAAATAAAAATATGACAATATTAAACAAGTGACAGAAATTGTCACATAACCAGGTTTTCCGCTCGGAATAATAGAATTTCTTCAGAGTTGTCAGAGCCTTTGTGCACAGAAGGGAATTCTTTAATTACTTGCACATGCAGAAACAAAAGGCCATAATTTACCTAACAATAATTCAATCACAAAACCCCAAAAAGATGCCAAAGCACTTGGTACAACTTTTTCTTTGTTTGTTTTTGGTTTTAAAACGCACTAGCACAATGTAGGTCATATGGCGTCCAAATATGAAAGATGATTTTGGCTAACCTTCGGTGTTACTAACATTATAGATTTTGTTTACTCACACCTGCTGACATACAGCAATCTAAAACCAAGAAATTTCTTTCAGAAAACCTGGTTAAAAAACAACTAGATTATTTACATGATGAAATTCTCCAAAAAGAGTTTGGTACAGTACCCAACTGTTGGTACAGAACCAAACAATGAAGAAAAGTTGAAAATAAGATAATGAATGTACTAAACATGACAAAACAAATGACAAACTGGCAAACAGAGGCTCTCTTAAAAACATTTCAGGGAGAATGGAATTTGAAATTATTTCCAATAATTTGACAAGTACTATTTTCAAATATTGCAGTGTATTACACAATAATTCAAGTTAACATAACCTTTTTACCTTCAAGAATGCATGAAAATATGCCAAGTCTACACAATGCCCCTAGAATGCAAAGCCATTGCAGAGGTCATATACTCTGAAATGATTCAACTAAAAAATGCCTACAAAGTCAGTTTCCCATACTGAGAAAAATATTCATAACCTTGATATTTTTGCAGAAGGTGAAAAAAATATTAAAACAAATGGATAACTCTTATTCTTTAAATTCAGAAATGGAAGAATTCTTAATAACCTAAGTCATTGACATATTATGTCACAGTATTGTAGTTGAATGTTAATATATACCAACATGCTAAAATAGTTTAACCATATTTGTTTACAAAGTGTAAAAAAGGGGGACGACTGAAAAAAATGGATGTTGCAGTTACGTAACTTGACAAGACCATAAATTTGGCTTGCTAAGTGGGTAAAGTCTGAAATGGTTTATTCAAGTTGTGCTTTATAAAAGTCAGGCCTCCGTAAAACATTTCACCTGAACTGTGTGTACAGTGTAGGAATATAGATCAACGGTTCAATTACTATGATATATACTTCCTTTAATGGGCATAAAATAACAAGATATATTTATTGCTTCCAAATTGATAACAAAAATAGTAAGCAAAGAAAATATATAACGTTTTGCTTCTAAACAAACTATAAAAATAATTTACTTTTTCCAGGTGTTTTTTTCTTGTAATAAAAACAAAAACATCAATACATGCTATATTTAAGAATTATCTTAAGCTGTAAACTTTTTACAAAGGAATACTTTTTAAGCACAATTATGAGAAAAGTATTCAATTAAAACAGATACAACATCTAACAGCATCAATAACAAAATATGTTTTTAATTGTTTAAAGTTTAAATCTCTTAAACATGCGGACGAAATAAAGTGTTAGAGATGTGTAACTTGAGTATCCATGCTGCTGCTTCTACATCTATAACATGATCATGAATTTGATACTTGGTATGGGTGGGTGGGGTATGTTTTGTTAATATATATATTGATATAAGTGTCATATTATTCCATTGCTTGATCATTTTCATCTGCTGGCCTAAACGTCATCACCTCATCATAGACTAACTCTGAAAACATTGTAATAGATATTTAAATTAACTCTTTACATTTCAAAGATCTAATAATTTTCTCAGAATTGATTGTATAGAATAATTTGAAATGGCCAGCAACACAAAAGAACCGATGTAAATATTTTCTTTTTCTAACACAATATTGTATATTTCTCACATAAACAAAAATGGTTCATCCTCAATTCTTGTCCAATAGGGTAAGTAAATAAAAAAAATTAGGGCAACATAAATTTATCAATTTTCATATCTTCAAAAACTGTCAGAAAAGCTGTATGTGTAATAAAAGGAATAAAACTTTCTAAAAATCATATAATATACCGAAGAACAGAACATTCTTCTTTCATAATTCCCAGTACAGTCTACTCCACTTTAAATGAGATCAGTACCCCTTATAATGTACATTCTGCTAAGTTACAGCCATTTCACATATGTTTTTCCTTTTGTTTCATACATTTGGTTCAACAAGTGGCTCTGTTAACTCCTGTTACTACATGTTTTGTCACCGAATTGAAATGTTATCACACATGAAAGGGTACTTACTTCTCCACTCTGGTATACTGTATTCCAAATCTTCAAAAGTTTGATCATATTTATTGGCTGTAGGTTCATCAGTGGGATCAGCGTACTGTTTGAGGTAAGGATGTGCGAGGGCCTGCTCTGCTGTGATACGTGTATCAGCATCTAAATCCAACATTCTCTCCAGTAAATCTATTGCTGTAAATACAAATTAGCAAAATACTGAACACATTTCCATTTTTTCCTTCACGTTTATCTTAGTATCATCGATAAATATTTTTGAGCCAGGCTTGTTAATCATTGCCAAGTCCCCTTTTTTTTCAGAATTAAAAAAAATTTACATCATAATTAAAGTATCATAATATAGTTTTAAGAGTTATGTTTGTAGTTCTATTAATTTGGCAACAATAAGTAAGAAATGATATTCATCATCAACTGTATTAAAGATGCATTTTATACAATTTCTCCCAGTTCTGGGTACAATTTTGTAGCAACCATGTTTTATTGCCAAATTATAAGATGAGGTATCAAAGTTCTGAGTTTTGGTTCCTGTATAAAGTCTAGACAGCTTTCTAATTTAAATTCATGCTGAAACATACTAAACATTGCCAGTCAAGTCAAGTTATTTATCAATGAGTACCACACTGAGACAGTGGATAATACATATCAAATATGTGTTTCATTATTATATACAGATTAATTTGCATGTCAAAATATATACATTAGACCATGAGTATCATGCATATCTTTTATATGATCGGCCCATTTTATACCATTGTATTATGTGTCGTATTTTGTGTCCTAACTCAACATCCCTCTAAAACAAAGTAAAGGTTTTGACTATAACATTAATCCATTACCTTAAGTGAGCAACTGTGAGTATTTAAGTATTATTTTTTTTTGTAAAACAATCATTGGGTTTTTTTTCCTAATTTTCCATAGAGAGCCTCTATGTTTGTAGAGCACTTTAAACACAGAATTAAAAAAACCCAACAAACTTTGTGCACACTATCTCATTATCTAGCCTGGCCTGATAGCCCCATACTTTTCCATACAATAACTATCAAGTGTCATGTTGATACCTTTACATGCTTGAATAAAGGGCTTCATTAAAATATTTTGCAAAATAATGATGACACAGCCATCATAACCACCTAAACAAATGAACTAAAAATATAGTAGAGTTAAAACTACATATCAGGGTTTTACCTTTATCTGACTGACTCAACAGATGTGGCAAGGAAAACAACTAGTTTGGCCAAGGGTCAATATTTTAACCTACAGGCTGAAAATACAACCAATTTTAACAGCATTTCAACCAATGATATGAATCCCCAATATGTTAAAAATGATAACCCTGTATATTCTATCAAATTTCAATCATCTGATATCTATAAACTTTACTTTTAAGCTGTCTATGACCACTGGTTGATATTTATATTATTGGAGATAAAATGGATGCACATAAACACACCGGTATTTGCAATGTGAAATGTTTGTTTACAGGTACAAAAATATATATAACTTACCATTAGGATTTGCACCTTGAAAAACTGTTCGGAAATCTTTCTTTTCCCATTTTGGTAACTGTTTGATGTAGTTCCTAGCCTGTTGAAATAAAATGAACATTATTTAATAATAATAATAAATAATTCCTATGTTGACAATTTTCAGATAACATAATAACTTTTGAAATATTTAAACACAAGGACAACTTAAACAACAATAACGTTGAATCAATCATATCAGTTTGACTTTTACTTCCAAAACAGACAAGCTAAAAATGTTTGTGCTTCAATTGCCTTAAATATCTCGGGATTTACACACAAGACTTTGAAGAAGCCATATTTCATCTCCTATTGTTGGTTTAACACAAAGTTTAAACAGTATATTCCTGTTTATTACATGCTTTTCGATGGTTTATAGAAATACATCAGTGAATTAAAACTGATAATTTCACTGTTTGAAATTAAGCCCCTTACGTTGTTTCAGTGAAATACCAGCGTACACAGAACTGGAAACCAACTTAATAACGTGACGTCGTAAATGACGTCACGTTGTATAATTATTTGGCAGCTATTCATTTATTATTGGGTAAAAATGTCCTTTTTAATGTTTGATTGTATGTAATAAAAAGAAAATTTGTTTAGTTTAGTGCAAGATCGAAATATATTTCACCTCGTGAACACCAAAAGTTCACATTTCACTCGTGGCTGCGCGACTCATGAAATATACCTTTTGCTCACTCGGTGAAATATATTCCGATCTTACACTGAACTTAACAAATATCCTCTATATCTACCATACTTAATGATACAACAATGTGAAGAAATTCACAAATCTTTGATATATTGATATAACTGCACAATCAGTATAAAAATTGTCAATCAAATTTTATATATGTTAACAAATGTTTATATTCAGTCACTGACTAAACATCTGGTTACCTTTACTGATCTAATAACATTTTAACATTTTATAGAACCAGTTCCTCTCGTAATTTTCATTTCATTTATCAGTTTTGTAAAATAGTTAAGGAAACTTTATTTCAAATCCCTCAGAAAATATAAGATTTGCACACAGGATAAATTGTTTACCCCTGGCCATATGTCCATAATCATTCCTATAACCAGATATTTTATTTGGAAAATCTGGGTTAAATCCCCAGAAAAAAATTTTTTAAAAGTAAATTTGGGGAAAATTTGTTTAAACCCGAAATAATTATCTGATATTTTTTAAGGATAAAAAAAAAAAAAACTAAAAAACAAACTAAATATGGATGTTTTTTTTAAGGGGGGGGAACATAATCCCAAATACTTTTCTAAATATTTTAGAAATTTTCATGAAGGTTGTAGTACAAAAAATTTTTTTTGGGGTTTCATATAATTTCATAATCGTTTAAAAACGGGCCCCAAATTTTCCCCTTCAAAAATTTATTATTAAAATTTAAATACTTTCCCTTAATCTTTTTTAAATCAATATTTGAATACTTATTAAAAGTCCCCTTCTAGATCGGGTCCATTTAAAAAAAACCCACATCAAATGCAGTCAAATTAAGAAAGCATATACATATACTGAGATCTTAATAGTCCTTTACACAAAGTAATTTGGCCTACTGATTGATGAAACAGGAAAATAAGATGGTGGTGGTTTAGCTCTTATCTTGCTAGCAGCAACTGCATTAAGCCATACAATCATTGCAGACCAAGATCAGCTGGCACATCTGTGATGTCTGATCATGGTCTGCACAGTTGCTCAATCAGAAGCTTTTGAAATTCTCCATAAAAATGATGGGTTTTTTTCCACAGTAAAAGATGGACAAGTCCATTTAAGATAATTATCATGGAAAAGGAATAGAACAGTCCACTAAAATATTACAATAGCATGTCATTAGATCATTGTTTGTAGCCCAGTAATAACACTGTTTTATGGAGAAAAATCTCTAAAAAGACAAAAACTTAAAGGAATTAATGACATTTATACAGACAATTGTATATATACATGATTTGTTTCCTTTTTTCTACATTCTAGCTTGTGTTAAGCTTTGATTGCAAGTAGCTTCTCCTTAAACGGAACTTATTCACAGTTATCCATGTTATATCTTCTATAATAAACATAAAGAACAAAATGTTATATAAATATTATAATTAGCATGCATAATTTTAAAACAACAGACTATATTCATGTCTTCTGGGAGCCTTCCTGTTAGTCTTGCTAGGGGGATGAAGACTAGTACCGGTATATAAAGTTTTAAACAGGACAGTATTTAAGGGTTTAGTAGGGCTGTCATTTAATATCACAATATTAAAATATCACCGCTATCCCATCCAGTGATGGAAATCGGATGAAATTTGTCCCAATCGATCATCGGTTCAGTCGGATAAGACAAAATCGGTAACTTTTCGGATAAAGTCGAGTTAAAAAGAAATAGGGAAGTAACGTTTCTTCCCATGGCACTTGGACTACAACTATATTCAGTAACATGAACTTCATTTAGCAATTTTAAACACAGTTTTAACCTTATATAGTCATAATTTTACGAAATAGATTTTATTTTTCAATGGATGCCAAATAATAACATTCACATCACATTATATTTCTATTGTTTACATCACTTCATGATCCTTTTTTTTCAACGCAAAATTGTCTCTGAGATGATTTTTTGTGATCGGCGAGGTGTTCCTAAAAGAAAATTAACGTCAGAATTAATTCTCTTTGATACTTTAAACATCTTCGACGACGTCGCGGAACAATTTTTTGTGAATCGATTATTGTAGCTTTACATAACAGTAACTGATTATCGGCGACTTGCGACAATCGGAACATCACTAATCCCAACATTCAATTTAATATTGATTTACAACTGAGAATATCAATACAATTTAAAACTCCCTTTTCCCTGCCTTCTGCAAATATCTCTCTATTTAGTCTGAACAGAGGTCACTTCTCCCACTCTATCTCGACTAGCTTGAACCCTGAATGTCTTTTAGTATGTAGTAATGTGATGACTTATACAAGCATCCACAACACCATGATGAGAGTTTATATCATATATATTCAAATGATTTCCATTCAAATAATTTCCACTGCGCTATCTATTTTCATTCAAAGATTGATATTTCGTTGATATTTGGCTATCGATAAATCCATACAAAATTATCCATCAATGACAGCCCTTAGATATAAATACATAGGAATAGAGAATATAAAAGTGCAGTGTAAGTATTATACGGTACCTCTTCACTACTGATCTTAGCTAGTAGTTTCTCACATGGTGAACCAACTAAGGACAAAATTTTCGTAAGCTGATCAATATCTGTTACAAGTTAAGGTACAAACAATCTTTAATCACACACCTGTGCCGATTTTGCGACTCCCTATAAATGGTATTGCACGGCCGTGCATATATTTTGACGTGACATCATTAGCGATATACAAACATAGTGTAAAGACGCGCTAAATGTTAGGGTTATACTTATAGGCCCGTCAATGAAAAAATGACTCTTTTTTCACTTTAAACAGTCTTTATTTTTGGTATGTGATAAATAGAATATTTAAATTTTGTGTAAGTTCATTACTAAATTTATTGAACTTGTTTGAATAAAATAATATTACGCTTGCCAGAGGCTCAACACATAATAACTGTATTTCAACTCGTGCAATAAATTCAGTATTGAACTTACACTCATTCAATATCCTCTTTTTATCTTATCTTGGGTAATTACCACCTCTTTTTTAGTCTGACCATGCCATAGTCAGAGCTACATATGTTTGACATTTACTTTATTTCTCAAGTGTCTTTTCAATCAACTCAGTGTTGTCAGTGATTTTTGTTTTTTCTTGTGCTGTACCACAGCAGCAACAACACATAGTTCATTTACGATCTCTAGAACAACATTTAATAGCTTAGCAGAGAAAACACAAATTTTTTCTGAAACCCATTAGCCAGCGAGATTCTACACATACAACCCAGAGCAGACCAAGACTAACATTCATGTTGTCTCATCACTGTCTGCACTGTTTGCTGTTCAGTCCATACTTATTTAAAGTTATTTTGAATTTCTCTCTAATTTTGTGTTTTGATTGATTTAATTCTGTGTGATTATGTTTAATTTTGATCATTAGTGCTCAAATATTTATTACAAAAAAAAATTATATTTGTATGTGAAGGTACTTTTAGTGATAAAACATTTGTGACATTTACTGATCCCAAACATATGTATAGTCAAATACAAGATCAAAAAAACAGTGTAACAGTCATGCTACATGCAATTTTTAAAAAGGTCGGCCATTTTTTTTAAATGGTTGTCACCTTTCTTATGAATCATGACACATATTTCTTTTTTCAGTTTTTAATGTTTATCACTTTGTCAAGGGAATAAGCATATGGTAAAATGGTCAAATTTGATTCCTAATATTTCATTAAAATTTGTCAATAATGTTGGCAAAAAAATTGAACAAATGAAAGTTTTCTTACAAGACATTAACTACCTTGATAAAATTAAGAAGCATGATCAAAATAAAAATCAATATTTTCATAATTAATTTACAAGACTATATCAATGAAGCACAATGCTATCTGTTTTGTTATGTTACAAATAAGGGGAGGTAAATCAGTAAGGGATGGACTTGAAAGTAACTTTGACATTAATTAGTAATGTAATATGCAAGCTTATTGAAGGTTATCAAATATTAAAACGGATAGAGACCTACTATAACAAGTTATTATATAATATATTGGGTGTGAATATACATTTATAAGAGATATACAAAATGCAGTTTATCTATACAATAACACTTCATTATTGATACAATGTTCTATTTTTAAATTTAATAGAAATATTTCAAATGATGTAGAAAAATAAAACCTTACTAATTACTGTTTTACACGGATCATACTGTAGATATTAGATAATGATAAGAAAAGCTCACTAATAAACACTGAAATATCTTTTGCTTTGAGGGAGTTGCCGGTATATCAATATTACACAGAGTTATGTCCTCTCTTTCAAACACCCTAAACATAAATGAGGATCAGTACAAAAAATTCAAATAAACTTTATTTCTATCCTAAATCTTCTACTAACATCTACACATGCAGATAATAAATTATAGATAAGTCAGAAAGCATTTCTATAGCCGCTAAAATCAGAAATGGCACTCTATCAAAAGTTTAGAAAACTACAGACAGTTTTAATTTTCTAGGACACTAATTCAAAGGCAACAGAAGTAAGAAGCTACCTTATAATACCCCCTGAACAAAAATAGTGAAAAAAAGGTTCACAAATTCAGTAGATGAGTCCATTCCAGATACTACAATCTTTACTTCTAGCTTTAATTGTGAAGGTAACAATAATCTTTAACTTTAACTTATTCAGTACTTGTTACAAGATCTTATACTTATTCACTACTCTTTGCACATGATTGTAACTTGTGGACTAAAACATCTGCTGCAAAAATTACTACATCATGCCATATGCTTGAAATTAAAACATTTGTTTTGGTTTAACTAGAACAATAAAACAGTAAAAGCTTTTTAATTGATATTAATTAAGCATTTTGGAAGTATTAATTTTGTACACAAGGAGCTGAGTTAGATCTAGTTGTGGTTTATGTGAGATATATTATTGTGTGGTAAGGAGAATGTGACAGACATGTATTGTACTACAAGATTTACCTCAGTACTACTGATCTTGTCTAAGAGATTGTCAGATGGTGTGCCCACCAGTGATAGTATCCTAGTTAACTGATCTATGTCCCTTCACAGCATTAAGGAAATTGTTCAAATACCAATTAAATCTATTCTCTTCCCTGTATAAGCTACTTTTTAAGTACTTATTTACATTATAAAGATATGCAGTACAACTTGTTTTGAAATACATCACACAATAAAGTCCAAAATAATGAGGAAACCAAAAAAGCCCAATAGAGGAAGTATAACAAGTATTTGGAAGTTTTTTTTTCTAAAAAAAAATGAATCACGATGCATTCTAAAATCTACGTGTGTATTATTCAATCTTCTATTTCTTCATTAAATTACTAAATGTTTAACAAACAATTATCAATAGTATTGCAAGCAATCCATAAGTCCCCTACCGGTTAGAACCCCAGCAACATTCTGATGGGCCATTGGCCATTCAATTTTTACCAGTGAATGAATGACATGAATGAAACTTAAATCTTTTTTGAGTTCTAAGTTTGTCTATATCAACAGTAATGTGTTAATGTTTCCCTGCCTTAAGTAAGGAAATTATGTTTATACAACCTTGTCATATTATTACCATAGGTGGGATTTTAAAGTAAATCCTATAAGGAAAATGAAGAAGTTGGAGTAAAAAATAACCAATTTCTCGAAAAAAAAATCTAAGGTACAACGCGGACATAATTCTGGAAATAGTCTTGCTAGAGTATTTAACCTTGCTCAAAAATGTTGATAGTGAATAAATAAGAAACATATATATGAAGTTTGAAGTAGATACATTAGGAAATAAGAAGTTATTTAAAAAAGACCCAACTTTTTTTCATAAAAAATTCTAAGTTCAAGGGAGGTACTATTTATACTGATAATTTTTTTTGTGCCAGAGTTGTAAACCTTGTCACATATGATGTGGTTGATGACCAGAAAACTACTGTATTATTTAAAGTTTGAAGTAAACACCTTAAGAAATAAAGAACTTATAGTGAAAAAGCTGAAAAATTTTAAATCAGAAATCTGAAATTCAGGCTATTTGTTGCCATAGCAACCAGAATTTTCAACATAGGAAGAAAAGAAAAGGGATGTGCATAATCTCCATACTCCATCTATCCATATATCAAGTTTTCATAAAAAATATTTTTAGTACTTTTTGCGTTATTCACGGGATCCAGTTTTGTGGATTCGGACGAGACTGAGGGACAGACAGACGGACGGTAAACCTAAAGTCCCCCTCCGGTTAAACCGGTAGGGGACTAAAAAAACTGAATTATCTAAATTCTTCACAGGTAATCTTTATACTGTACTAAATTTTAAAATATTTGATTTTCAAACTGATCCGTATGTTAAAACCTTGCGACATTTCATGAAATTCCCTAAAAAATCATATGCATATATATCAATGCGTGTATGACTATATTAACGTTAAAATATAGTGTGTATAATAGGATACGATCTGTGCCAGGAAACAATGGTCTACCAGTCAACATCTCTGCCATTATACAAACCCACTGACCAATACATCAACTAAAATATACAATACATATGTCCATTTCTCCCTAGTGTCATTTACAGACATAAATGTGTTAGATAAAAATTCTACGTCCATGTATATATCCAATCTGTTTACATTAACAAAACAATTTAATATTGCAGTATCTCTGTGTTATATAACAATTCTGAATTATTCTCCATAACTTTCTCGTGACATATTCAAAATGATTGCATTTTAACAAGAACTTTCCCAATTCAGGTGAACTTTACTACATGCCATAAACTATAAATATATAAAAATATTAGGTTCAGTGTAGTTACTAGATAAAAAACTTCAATGATAATTGTGATTAGTCTGAAACAGCCAGACAGACTATATCATTAAATAAGATAAACTCAGAAGATTACCTGTTTGATTTATAATGCATCCAATTGAGCATAATTTCTGGTGCTCGATACCAACGTGTAAAGCCACATACCCTGTCATCTGATCGTCTGTGTGAACGTGCCAGCCCAAAATCCAATATCTGTCCAACAAACATGTCATATTTGCATATTCTTAATAATATATATTTAAGACAAATCAGGATATTTGTTCGTTTGAGTGAAATATGAAAAATGTTTTCATGAAATAAATGATGTGATTTCATTTATTTTTCATGAGTCAAATCAGCGAGTGAAATATATTCCATATTTCTCGAAAAACAAAAAAAAAACAACATCCTAATTGTACCTTTGAGGAAAAAAATTCTTTACAAATACACGTATTTGCTACGCAGTTGCAATTGTACAGCATGCGGTAACACATTGGTTGATATATGGTGTCACCCATGTTATGCGGTTTGAATTCAATACACAATTTATCACAGCCATCTTTAACCATATTGAAAACCATAAGCAGAGATAATTTCTGATGATGAAATGAAGAATGAAAAAAGCCATTGATCAACAGAGCCATTAAAGGGTTTACCAAGGGCGACATTTTGGGCCCCGCTTTTTTAACATTTTCCTTAAATTGTTTTTGTTATTCTTTAATTTTGTAGAAATATTCTCGGGTAGAAATAAATGTTTATTTAGGGGACTATGTAAAAGGTACAATGTCAATATTCTTCCAGTTTAGTAATAGCAAAAAGGTACCATATGTATAACCAGGTTTGAGAAAACAAGGTCCCCAAGTGTCAAATAGTACCTTTTTTTTGCCATTGAATGCCCTATATAATTTTTTGGGGCACTTATTTTAATGAAAAAGGAACCATGTGTAAATTTGGCCCCCTTTTTGGGCACCAAAAAATTTAGCCCCTTTTAAGGGATTTTTTTTTTATATTTTAAAATTTTTTTTTGCTTGGTCCCCCTTTTTAGTTTTTTAATGAATACACTTTTAGATGTTGAAAAGGGGCAAAAATATCAAATATCCCCGAAAATTGTTTTTGTTTTTAAATTGAGGAATGATAAATGGGGAAGATAATGTATTGTAAAATGACTTCTTCAAAAAACGTCCCCCCTTTTTTAAAAAAAAAAAATTTAATTGACTATCCCCGTGTCAAAAAGATACTGGGTTAAAAGGGAAGGGGAGAACCCTTAAAGGGGAAAAGCGTCCATCTGCAAAAACTAGATTATGATAAATTTAAAAATGGTAAAAACAGAAAAAAAGAGTAATTTCCAAAAATAAAATTCTCTTTTATCCCAAAGAAAAAAAAAAGGGAAAATAATGAAAAACCTATTTATGACTATGATTAAAATTAAAAAAAGATGGGGAATCTGAAAACTATTGAATGTGAAACGAAGGAAATGAACCTTTTTAGCAACAAAACATTAGGAAGGGGGATAGGTTAACTAGATGGGAAAGTCAAAGGGTCAAAAATATTGAAAAAAAAGAAAGAAAATTACAAAAAAGTAAAGTTTAAAAAAAAGGGAAGGGCAAAAAGGGGAAAAATGGGGTTTTTGTTGGGGATGTTTTTTATCTCAAGGCCCTTGGGAAAAAACCCCTTTCTCTTTAGTGAGT
Source organism: Ruditapes philippinarum (assembly GCF_026571515.1). Classification (NCBI taxonomy): domain Eukaryota; kingdom Metazoa; phylum Mollusca; class Bivalvia; order Venerida; family Veneridae; genus Ruditapes; species Ruditapes philippinarum. Next base: position 37,435 of record NW_026853448.1, read on the forward strand.
GAAACTTTTCTATTCAAGTCCAATTTTAATTAAATTTTTATAGAAAAAATGTTTGTTTTTCATGTATGGGATAAAACAAAATGCAAAGAGAGGCATTTGAAAAAGTTTTCCCGCTTTTAATTTAAAACCCCTTTTAAATTGCCAGAGTGGTAATGTCAAAAAAGTTTTATTTTTTTAGAAATTATACGGGGGGGAAAAAACAGAAATTAAATTTGTAGGCTTGTCCCCTTCTTTTATTAATTTACAAATTCCAAAATTTGACTGATCTCAAAAAAATTTCTTTTTATGGGTTTACCACAGACGGAGTGAAAATTGAAATTTGAAGGGGAAAAAAAACAATTCCGTTAATTATGTATATTTAGTTGTGTTTTATTATATCAATGGGCCCGAAAAAAACAGCCAAACTGGTTGGCAATGAAATTTATAAACCCTGTTTTTTTATTTTAAAAACTCTTTTAAAAACAGTTCTGGAAATCAAAAAACCAAATTTACAGAAAAAAGTAAATGGTGACAGGTGAAAAGGATTTCAGGTAAAAGGGAAACCCCAAAGGGCCGTTTTTTTAAACAAAGCTAATGCAGGATTTTTTGGAAATAAAAATTTAAAATACAGTCTAGAAGAAAGAAAGTATCATGGCAAATGGTGGCCCAAAATAGAAGTGATGATCCAAAACGCCCGTTTTTATTTAAAAAAAAATGACTTGGGTTTTTGTGGGAAAAAAAATTATCCCAAAAAAAGTTTCCCTAATTTAAATTTCCCCTTAAAAAATAAAAAGGAATGAAAAGGGTTTTGTCAGATTTGGGGTCGGATGGAATGAAATTTTGATTTTTTATAAAAAATGTAAAGATTTTTTACATTTTGGCATTGAGATTGATCAAAGAGGGAAAACTTTTAAACCCTGCAATGTTTTATAGTTTTTAATAAATTTATGAAAACACAAAAATTACATATTTTTAAATTTTCCCTTTTGGGAGAGTAAAACTGTAAATAAAAAGAAAGTTTTTTTTTAAAATTGTTGGGAAAAAAAGGGGCAACTGCCCTAAAGGTACTTTTTTTGATATATTGACAGCAAAAGTTTTAAAAACATCAAATCAAAAAAGGGGGCAAGCGAAAATTAAAGGTACCTTCTTGGGTTTGTCGGTCAAAAAATTTATTAGTGCAAAAAGGGGAACCCTTGCGTTTTTAAATTTATTTTAAATTTTCATAATTGTAAATTAAAAAGCTTTTCCCCTTTTTTGAGATTTAATTAAATATTATCTAAATATATGTGAAGTTTTTTTTGCCCCTGCTGTAAAAAACCCGATTTGATATTGAAATTCAAATTTTAAACGCATTTTCTGAAAAAATGAAAATGTCATTTGGGTATTTTTGCTTTAATGGGTGATTTTTTTTTTCTCTCACAATATGTTATATTTTTGGGCTGATAAGCAACTTTTCATGAGAAAAATTAAATATTTGATAATATTAAATTTTTATCACTTTTATTATATATGCGCATTTTGTTTGTGTTATGATGCAATTAAAAGTGAAGTGTTAGTTTCAAAAAACAAAGTGTTTGTAATTACAATTTAATGAAAGAAAATGTTGTCTCCCTCATCCATTTGTTAAAAAAAAGTCAATTTTAAAACTTACTAAAAAGGCATAATTTTGACTAAAAAACAATAATCATTCACTATAAAAGATCATTACTTTAAATTTCCCAAAATTTCATTCACACTATATTGTTTGGGTTTTTTAACCTGAAGTAAAAGTTATTATATAAAAAATACCCGTTTTAATATATAACAATTGTCTTAATAGTGACCCTGTAAAAAAAACATGATAATTATTTTATGCTATATACTACACTTTTATTTAGATGTTAAATTTTAAATGTTTAAATTCCTCTGGCCCTTGATCTACTTATCCATCAATTTAAAAAATTTATAAACTTTTTGAGTGGCCCACCTAAAAAAAATTTTCCTGTGGTGATGGTCAAAACCCCCTTTTTTGGGGCCCCCACTGTTTTATGTAAAAATGTAAAGGAAAAGCAAATGGACCCAATTATGCAGAAGGAAAAAAATAATTTTTGTTGCTAAAAAAGGAAGTTAATAAACCCTGAGAAAGTAAAAAATAAAAAACATTTGAGGACATAATTTGCAAAGAAAAATATTTCTTTTTTTTCTTGATTTTTTTCAAATACATGTAGTTCAAAATTTAGAAAATGTTTTCCCCTGTAAAATTTCCCTGCTAAAGGGATTACTGAAATAAAAAAAATTTTTTTAAATTTATCATACATAATGTAAATATCGTTTCATATTGTAAAATTAAATTAATAAATTTTTACATACGTGTTAAAAAGTGTACAAATCTTGTAATAATGAAAAAACAAAAAAATTTGCTCCCACACCTTAAAAAGTTAAATTTGGCCTGATTTTTTTCCCAAAAACTTATCTTTAGTGTTTTGCATTTTTTATGGTTACTTCCCCAAAATTTTGTATTAAATTAAAAACATAAAGTGATTTTATTGCATAATAAAATGTTTTGGATCCTTAGAGAAAAATGCGGGTCATTTTTGAATGTTGCATTTTGTTTTTTAATGGCATATTTCTCTATTAAAATGTCATCTTTAAAAAAAAAATTAAATTAAAATGACACTGCTATAGGGACTTTACACTTGGATTTTTTTTTCAAAATTCAAAGAAATTGAAGGTATGATATCACTTATTTATGTGTCCCTTTTTTTGGGGTCCCTCTCTGAAAAATGTATAAAGTTCCAGGGTTTTTTATGACTTGATAATCCCAAATAATTTTGCAAAATTTAAAAATTTTTTTAAAAGTTTTGGCTAATCCCTGGGTTATATTTATCAAATTTAAGGTCTATTCTTATATTAAAATCAGAAACTTTTTAACACTATAATGTATTTTTTTCATACGGTTTTTTTGGAAATTTTTATTAAAAATTCAAACAATAATAAGGGCATCAGTTTTATATATAGTTTATCCCTTTAAAAGCATTTTTCATGATTAATTACAAAACAATTTTGAATTTCCTTATTGCTGCAGCACTTGAAAAATAAAAAATTGAACATGATCATCGTAAGTCTCTGTTTTTTTTATAATTTTGTTCTATTTCACCCATTAAAGCTGTCACCATGTACCTAAAAACATAGAAGAATATTTTAATAGTAAGTTTGGGAAACCAAAACAACTATTTCTCATATTAAAAGCTAAAAAAAACCCAAAAAGTATGTTTTTTATGGAATATATAAATATATTGAAAAAAAAATAGTTACAATAACCAATTAATTTTATAAAGTAATGAATCAAAAATTGCCCCTCTGAGATTCCTGTTGAAAAGTGAATCCTTCAATTTTAAATAGATCTGTGACTCATTCATTTTTTGAAGAATCCCACAGGCAATGCTACAACCAAAAATTTTGAGTATAGGTTTTAGCGTTTAGACAAGATTTAAAACTATTTATCCCTTAGTTTCCCCGTCTACGTACATGAAAAAAGTGACCCCTGGAAAAATTTTATAAAATTATGCAGTATCCCATATACATGTATTATATTTATATAGCTTTTTTTTTTTTTTTATTTTTTTTTCAAAAAAAAAAGGGGTTTTTTTTCCTCCCACTTTCACTGTTATGAAAAAAAATACATCAAAAATCCTAAGCCCTTAGATTTGGAAAAGATGTTTTTTTTTTAGTTTCCTGAAAATGATTCCCCAAGTGCCCATGGGTCAAAGTAATTTTTGATCCAGGGAAAGGGTTGTGTAAATTTTTTTTTTTAGTAGACAATGCACTACAAGTATTTAACCCTAGGCCCTTTAAACACACACAAGAGTTTTTTTCTATACCTGTTGAGTAAAAATAGTATGAAATAGTGCGGGATATTTTGGTTTGAGAAAAGGGTTTTTTTAATCTTAAGGGGATGCTAATCAAGTTTGCAAGTTCTATGTTTGCTTTTTTGGGGAAAAAATTTTTTGTGTGTTCCCTTTTAAAAAGTCATTGTAAATCAACCCTTAGATGGAAAAATTTATATAAATTTGTAGAGGGCCCCCCAAAAATATTCCAAGAAAATATTTTTAAGTCAAATTGATTCAGGAGACATTGTGAATTGTGGATACCAAACGTATCATGGCGCGCATGTTATTAAAAAAACCCTGCCCTCTGGCCCTATGTATCGGGTGTGCTCTTTAAAAGTACTTATTAAAACTATTGTTAACTATTATGTTATATACTAAGCAGAAGAGACAAATTAATTCATAAAATCTTAAAAAATTCATTTTTGGCGTAAAACCTTAGCAACCCAAAATAACCTTAAATACAAAAAAAAAATTAGAAAATTTGGCTAAATAGACCTAAACTTTTGTCTTGTTAAAGAAGTAGAGGACTAAAAAGTGAGTTATCCATTCATGTTAAAGGATAAAGTTAAATTGATAAAAAATTCTAAAAAAAAAACACTGCCCGTTTTAACATTCAACATTGGGGAGTAGCTAGCTTAAGTTAGGGCCCTTAATTAGGTTTCTCAAAAAAACAATAAAAATATCCTTCTGAGGTTAAAAATTTTGAAGAATAAAAAAAAATTTAAAATGTATGTACAAGTTGTATTTTATTGATTTTTTAAGAAGAAAAACTATAAACACTGCCACCCATTATGTCACAAGATTAATTTAAAACACTAATGAGGGGGGGGGGTTGGCTTCAAGAATATTTGTTATCATTTGATTAAAGTTAAATACCGAAAAGATACTCCCCTTTTTTTGGGATATCACATTTTCAGTGGGTATGTTTTTAAAAAAGTAGTTTCTGTTGTACGTTTTGCATGTTTGCAGATTGAAAGGGCCCTTGCCTTCTTATAGCTATTTTATGGTTTTTTTTTTGTCCAAAGAGAACTGTAAATGTATTATGAAAACTTTACTATTAGTAAGTGCTAAATGTTATGTTATAAAATTTCTATGCGCTAATGGAAGGAAGTTGTACCGAGGGGCCCGTACGGCTCCCCAAAAGTTCTAGCAGTAGTGAGTCACGGACTCCCCGGCACCTGTATTGGTAGCCGTCGGAACTTTTCAAAATTATATAGAAGTTAAAAATGCATATGTTATTTTGTGCCCTTTAAACACGTTTTTTAAATCAAATTTGCATTTGTCTAGTGTTTCATTTAAAAAAGTGCTCCGCAATTTTGAAAAAAAAAAAAAAAAAATGAATCCCGATAAGCTTGTTAATCTTTTAAAAGTTTAAGTGTCAAATTCATGTTTTCGCCCTTAATTTTCACTTATGATTTGTTAAAAGAAATTGAAAATTTAGCCTGGATCGAATAAATCTGACGGAGGGAATAAATAAAAAATAAAGAAAGTAATTAAAACGGTGAAAAAGGAAAAATAATTTAAAAATCAATTTCCTTTAAAGATGGACATGGACAAAATTTCCCATATCTAATTATCAGAGCCAACAATTTTTTTGGGTTTTTTTTTTGTTTGTTTTTGTTGTTTTTTTTTAATTTTAAAAAATTTAAATTTAAGAAAAAAAGGATTTTTATAAAAATTTTTTAAACTATTTCAAATTGAGTTATTTAACGCAACCAAGTAATTTTTTTCTGTAGCCCCCGTCGATTTCTCTAAAAATAACATTCTTGCTAAAATCCTCGTTTAAAATCATAATTAATATGCACTTTGGCCCCCCATATATTTTTGAAAAATGCCGTCGGTGCCAATAATGGGGTCCTGGTAGTCGTAAAGTGACTCACGTACGGCTAGAATTTTTGCTACCGTACGGGCCAATTTGAAAATTTTAATCCCCTTTAGTAAAAAAAGATAAGACAAAAGGTGATAAAATTTTTTTAAAATAAAAATTTTAAGTTTATACAGGAATTTTTACAAATTCAAAATTTGGGTCCCAAAATTCGAAGAATGGAACCAATATAATACGAAGGCTCAACTATAGCCAGACTGCTGGTGCTCATCTTTTAAAGCAAAATGGGGGGGAATTTTTTTGTCAAAAGATTTTGTATATGGAGTAAATTAGAGCTAATTTTGATTTTTATTTACCCTGTTGTGTTGTTCATATTGATGTTTAAGTTTAAAATTGACCAACATTGGAATAATGTCTTCTGTGTTGATGGATCAAAGGATTATTTATGAGACAATATTGGAAATGGAATAATGATGAGGGTTGGTGTGCCGATTTTTTCCTGCAAACATTTTTATCTTGTGCATAGACATTGAAATATTCATTTTTTTCAAATCGGCTTATGTTAAGTTTTTTGTATATTTACCGTATGATATATGATAAGTACATATGCTGGGATCATTGACAAATATGCATTTTATTTGGATTTTAGAGGCGTTTTAAGCTCATACCTCAGTGTCTGTGGTGGATTCAGCATTTGGCGTGTTTTACAATTTGTTAACCTATATTATTATAACGATTATATTTTGTTTAGACTATCCAACACAGTGCAAGTCCCTTGGTTTGTACTCAGTAAGTTTATAACAAGATTTCATCTTTTCTTTAGTCTGATTAACGATTCAATTTGACAGCGACATGAAGGCACATTGTTCATTATTTAATCCTTTAACTTATTTACAAAAATAAAATCTGACAAGTAGAAACTTACATACTTGCCGTTGGAAGGCAGACCTACTTGGCTGAGAAACTGGTAAGATTTGACACCTCAAACAGTTTTTGTTTTAGATTATACACGGTAAAACCAGTCTTATGTTGGCATACGGCCATTTAGTCGTGAAATGTAATACGAAAACATGACCAGTTCAATGTTGCGCAGCAACACAGAGTAAAGTTGGTTTAAGTTTTAATTTAAATTTTTTGTTTCGCCTTTCCTAACTTCCGGATTTTGTTCAAGACGAAGGACAAGATGTGGACTGGGTATTAATACTTTGTTTTTATACACCTCTTCGTTTAGTCAAAATACAACAGTCAACAGGCTCTCTTGACCAGCAAATATAGAATATACACAAAGAATAGTAATGAACAAAAAGTTTAGAAATATAGCTCTCATCTCTTATTTATAATAGTAGATATAGCCGAAAACTGTCAATTAAGTAATTTGAATTCTGAGCGCGCGTACAGCGCGAAGGATTCAATATTTTATTATTGTCAGTTTGCTAAAACATTAATATTGTACATTTCTAGCACAAAAATACATTTTTCTAATTTTTCGATAGATAACATGATATTTGATAGTAAAAGTAGTAATTTAAGTAAGATATAAGCCCCAAACTGACCAATAAGTAAAATATTGAATTCCCTTCGGCGCTGTACGCGCCTCATGAAATTCAATATTTTACTTATTGGACAGTTTTCGGCTTATATCTACTACTTATAAATAAGAAGGATGAGAGCTATATTTCTAGACTTTTTGTGTCTTTACTATTCTTTGTGGTATTATTCTATATTTGCTGTGTTTCAAGAGAGCCTGTTGGACTGGTGTGTATTTTGATAGAACGAGAGGGTGTTATAAAACAAAGTATTAATACCCAGTCCACATCTGTCCGTTCGTCTTGAACAAAATCCGGAAGTTTAAGGAAAGGCGAAACAAAAATTAAGTTAAAACTTAAACCAACTTTACTCTGTGTTGCTGCAACATTGAACTGTCATTGTGTTGTGCGTATACATTTCACGACTAAATGGCCGGTAGGCAACATTTAAAGGACGGGTTTTACCGTGTAGAACTAAACAAAACTGTTTGGGAGGTTCCAAATCGTTACCAGTTTCTCAGCCCAGTAGGGTCTGGCGCATACGGACAAGTATGGTAAGTCTACTTGTCAGATTTTTATTTTTTTGTAAAAATAAGTTAAAGATTAAATAATTGAACAAGGTGCCTTCATGTCGCATGTCAATTTGAATCGTTAATCAGCTAAAGGAAAGATGAAAATGCTTTGTTATAAACTTACTGAGTACAACCACAGGGACTTGGCACAGTGTTGGGATAGTCTAGAACAAAATATAATCTGTATAGATAATATAGGGTTAGACAAAGGGTAAAACACGCCAAATTGTCTGAATGCCACCACAGACACTAGGGGTATGGAGCTTAAAACGCCTCTAAAATCCAAATAAAATGCATATTTGTCAATGATCCCAGCATATGTACTTATCATATATCATAAATATAAAAAAAACTTAACATAAGCCGATTTGAAAAAAATGAATATTTCAATGTCTATGCACAAGATAAAAATGTTTGCAGGAAAAAACCAACCCTCATCATTATTCCATTTCCAATATTGTCTCATAAATACTCCTTTGATCCATCGACCCAGAAGACATTATTCCAATGTTGGTCAATTTTAAACTTAAACATCAATATGAACAACACAACAGGGTAAATAAAAATCAAAATTAGCTCTAATTTACTTCATATACAAAATCTTTTGACAAATTAAAATTGCCCCCCAGCTTTGTCGTATAAGATGAGCACCAGGCAGTCTGGCTATAGTTGGAGCCATTCGTATTATATTGGTTCCATTCTTCGAAGTTTGGAGCCAATTTTGAATTTGTAAAAATTTCCTGTATAAACTTATAATTTTACTTTAAAAACTTTATCTACCTTTTGCTCTTATCTTTTTTGTAGCTGAAGGGATTCAAATTTCAAATTGGCCCGTACGGCTAGCCAAAAGTTCTAGCCGTACGTGAGTCACATACGACTAGCCAGGACACACTGTATTGGCTAGCCGTACGGCACTTTTCAAAAATATATGGAAGGCGAAAGTGCATATGTTAATTATGACTTTAAGCGAGGATTTTAGTCAAGAATGTTTACTTTTTAGAGATTAATCGACGTGTTGGCTACAGTAAAAAATGTACTTTGGTTGCAGTTAAATAACATCAATTGAAATAGTTTACAAAATTTTGATAATAATCCTTTTTTGTTTCATTAAGTGTAATTTTTAAATTGAAAAAAAAACAACAACAAACAAACAAACAAAAACACCGAAAATAATTGTTGTTGGGCTCTGATAATTACGGTATAGAAGTTTGTCCATCGTCCATCATTAAGGAAAGTTTGCATTATTAAATTATTTTTCCTTTTCACCGTTTTAATTACTTTCTTTTTATTTATTTATTTATTCCCCTCCGATCAGTATTTATTCGATCCATGTGCTTAATTAACGTTTTAACAATTCATCTTTCATACAAATCATAAGCATGAAAATTAAGGACGTTATAACATGCAACTTTGACACTTAATCTTATTAAGATAGATTATACAACGCTTACTCGTATTCATTTTTTTTTTTTTTTTTTTGCAAAATTGCGGAGCATCTTTATTAAAGTGAACACACTAGGACAAATGCAGAGATTTGATTAAAATCGTCGTTTAAGGACACAAAATAACATATGCATTTTCAACTTCTATATAATTTTGAAAAGTTCCGTACGGCTAGCCAATACAGTGTGTCCGGGCTAGTCGTACGTGACTCACGTACTGCTAGAACTTTTGGCTAGCCGTACGGGCCCGTACGGCTAGCAACTTCCTTTCCATTAGCGCATAGAAATGTCATAACATAACATTCATGCTTTACTTACTAGATATGTAAATGTTTTCATAATACATTTACAGTTCTGCTGTGGACAAAAAGACAAACCATAAAGTAGCTATAAAGAAGTTGTCAAGGCCCTTTCAATCTGCAATACATGCAAAACGTACATACAGAGAACTACGTATGTTAAAACATATGCAGCATGAAAATGTGAGTATCCAGCATGAAAATGTGAGTATCTTTTCGGTACTTTATAATCATTAATCATTAATGAGTAACTGAATATATTCTGTGAAGCCAACCCCCCCTCCTCATTAGTGTTTTAATTAAGTCAGTGTGACATAATGGGGTGGCAGTGTTTATAGTTTTTTCTTCTTATATAAAATTCAATAAATACAACTTGTACATACATTTTAAGAATTTCTTCTTTATTCTGTCATATATTTTGAACCTCATGAAGGATATTTGTTATCTGTTTGATTTGCAGAAACCTAATTTGAAGTGCCTAACTTAAGGTCTAGCTATCTGCCCAATGTTGAATGTTACAACTGGCAGTGTTGTTTCTGCTTAGAATCTTTTGATCAACTTAACTTTATCCCATTAACATGGAGATGGATAACTCACATTTTAGGTCCTCTACTTCTTAATCAAGACAAAAGTTTAAGGTCTATGTTCAGCCAGTAATTTTCTATATTTTTTTTTTTGTATTCAAGGTTATTGGATTGCTAGATGTTTTCACGCCAACTGAGACTTTTGAAGATTTTGATGAAGTGTAAGTTAGTCTCTTCTGCTTAGTATGATATACATAATAGTTAAACAAGTAGTTTAATAATGTACTTGTAAAGAGCACACCTGAGTACATAGTGTCCAGAGGTCAGGTTTTGTAATAACATGCTGTCTGCCATGATACGTTTGTTGTTATCCACAATTCACAATGTCTCCTGAATCAATTTTGACTTAATAATATTTTCATTGGAATATTTTTGGGTGGCCCTCTACAAATGTTATATCAATGATTTCCATCTAAGGTTGATTGTTACAATGACTTGTATAAGGAACACACATTAAAATTCTTCTCCAAAACTGCAATACATAGAACTTGCAAACTTTGCATGTAGCATCACCTTCAAGAGTTAAATAAACCTTGTCTCAATAGCCAAAATTGATCCCGCACTAGGTTTCAGTCACTATTTTTACTCAGACAGGTATAGAAAAAAATCTGCTTGTGTGTGCTTAAGGCCTAGGGTGTAAATACTTGGTATGTGGCATTGTCTACTAAAATAATAAATTACACGAACCTTTTGCCCTTGGATCAAAAATGACTTTGACCCATGGGCACTTGAGTTAATCAGTTATTCAGGAAACTAAAATAAAACATCTTTTGCTCAGAATCAACAAGGCTTAGGATTTTTGCATGTATCTTATTTTCATCAACAGTGAGAAGTGGGGAGGAAAAAAAACACCTTTTTTTTTTTTTGAAAAAGAAATAAAAAAGAAATAAAAGCTTGATATAAATCATAATACATGTATATAGGATACTGCATAATTTTATAGAATTTTCCTACGGGTCACTTGGTTTTCATGTACGTAGACTGGAAACTAATGGAAAAATAAATTTAAATCTTGTCTGAAACTGCTCAACCTATAGCTCAGATATTTGGTATGTAGCATTGCCTGTAGGATTCTTCTAAACATGAATGAGTCACAGATCTATTTTCAAATTGAAGGATTGCGACTTGTTCGAACAGTGAATCTCAGATGGGCAATTTTGAGTCATCATTACTTTATAAAATTGAGATTTGTGTGTATTTGTGAACTATTTTTATTCATATATATGTTATATATGTCCATAGAAAAACATACTATTTTGGTTCTTTATTAGCTTGAATATGAGAAATAGTGTTGTGTGTTCCTAAACTTACTATTAAAATATTGCTTCTATGTTTTCAGGTACATGGTGACAGCTTTAATGGGTGCAGATATGAACAATATTATAAAAACACAGAGACTTAGCGATGATCATGTTCAATTTCTTATTTATCAAGTGCTGCGAGCAATGAAGGTAAATTCAATATTGTTTTGTACAGTTAATCTATGAAAAATGCTTTAAGTGTATAAAGCTATATATAAAACTGATGCCTGTGATTATTGTTTGAATTTTGAATAAGAATTATTCCAAAAAACCTGTATGAAAAAAATACATTAGTAGTTGTTATAAAAGTTGCTGAGTTGATATATGAGAGAATAGAGCCTTAATTAGATAAATATAACTCGAGGCATTAGCCAGAAACTTGTAAAAAAATTTTGAAATTATGCAAATTGATTTGGCATTGATCAAGTTCATAAGAAAACCCTGGAACTTTATACATTTTTCAGAGAGGCACCAGAAATAAGGCACACATAAATAAGGTGATATCATACCTTCAATTGCTATGTGAATGTTATGAGAAAAAAATCCAAGTGTAAAGTCCATATAGCAGTGTCATTTTAATTAATTTTGTTTTTAAATGATGACATTTGAATAGAGAAATATGCCATAAAGAACAAAATGCAACATTCAAACATGACCCGCATTTTTCTCTAAGGATCCAAAGCATGTGTTATTATGCAATAAAATCACTGTTGATGTTCTATATTTAGATACAAAATGTAGGTGAAGTAACCATAAAAAATGCAACACACTAAAGATAAGTTTGGAAACAAATCAGGCCCAATTAAGCTTGTTATGAGGTGTGGCAGCATTTATTTGTTGATGTCATTATTACAAGATTTGTACACTGATTTAACACGTCATCATAAAATATTATTAATTCAATTCTTACAATATGAAACGATGATTTACATTATGTATGATAAGTTAACAAAAGTTTTTTTTTTATTTCAGTATATCCATTCAGCAGGAATTATACACAGGGTAAGCATTTACTAAATTTTGAACTTACATGTATAGAAAAGAAGTCAAGAAAACAAGATTGAAGATATTTTACTTTGCAAATTATGCTCCTCAACATGTTTTGATATTTCTTACTTTCTCAGGGTTTATTCAACTCTGCCTTATAGCAACAATAATTATTTTCTTCCTTCTGCATAATTGGATCCAGTTTGCTCTCTTCACATTTGTTACATAAAACAGTGGTTGACCAAAAGATGGATTTTGACCATGCACCACAGGAATTATTTTTAGGTGGTCCACTCAAGAAGTTGTATAAATTGTTTCAGTCTGATGGATAAGTAGATCAAGGGCCAGAGGAATTTTAACATTTTGAAACTTGAGACATCTATAATAAAAGCGTAGTATATAGCAGTAAAATAATGTGAAAAGCATCAAATCATGGTTGGTTTTACAGGTCTGACTATTAGAGACAATTGTTATCATATTAAAGCGGCTATTTGTTATGATATAAGTAACTTTTACTTTCAGGATTTAAAACCAAGCAATATAGCTGTGAATGAAGATTGTGAATTAAAGGTAATGATCTTGCTTATAGTGACATAGATTAGTTGTTTTCAGTCAAAATATATGTCCTTGTAAGTAAGTTAATATTGACTTTTTTTACACAAATGGTATGAGGCAGACAACATTTACTTACATTATAATTGGTAATTACACAACATCTTTGTTGTTTTTTATGAAACTAACACTGTCACTTGTTAATTGCATCAGGTAACACAATCAAAATGCTGCATATATGTTGAATAAAAGTGATAAAATTGAATATTATCAAATATTTAATTTTACTCATGAAATAAGTTGCTATATCAGCCAAATATATAACATATTTGTGAGAGAAAAAAACAAATCACCCCATTAAAGCAAAAAGGTACCAAGTGACATTTTCATGTTTTCGAGAAAATCGCGTTTAAAGATTTGAAGTTCAATATCAAATCAGGTTTTTACAGCATGGCAAAGAAACTTCACATATATTTAGATAATATTTGAATGTACATGCTCAAAAAGTTGGAAAGCTTATATATTACTAATTAGTGATAATTAATCAATTAAACGCAATGGTTCCTTTTTGCACTAATAAATATTTTGACCGACAAATGCAAGAAGGTACCGTATGTTCGCTTGACCCCTTTTTGCATTGTATGATTTTTAACATTTGCTGTCGAATATATCAAAAAAAGGTACCATATGGCAGTTGGCACCTTTTTGTCCCAACAATATTAACAAAAAGCATCATTTAGTTACAGTTTTACTCTACAATAATGCAAATAAAAATATGTAATTCTTGTGTTTTCAGTAAATGTCTGATATAACTATCACATTGCATGTTTTGAAAGTCTTCCTCTGTGATCAATCTCAATGCCTATGTCAAAATCTCTTACATTGTTAGTCAAAATCAGAATCATTCTCATCCGATTCCATCGTGACATAACCCTTTTCATTCCTGTATGTTTGTTAAGTGGCATTATAATTATGGAACTCTTTTGGGATAATTTTCTTTGCCCACAAAGTAACCAAGTCATTTTTCTTTTGAATAGAAACTGGCGGTTTTGGTATCATCACTTCATATCTTGTTCACCATTTGTCCACTGATACTTTCTTTCTGTCTAGATTCTGTATTTTGAACTTTTATTTCCATAAAATCTTCTGCATTGAGCTGTTGTTTACAAAAACTGACTTTGGGCTTCCTTTGGTACCTGCATCCATTTCACCTGTCACCAGTTTACTCTTTGTCTGTCAATGGATGTTTTGAGTCTCAGACACTGTTTTTTAAAAGAGTATTTGAAATCAAAAACATGGTTATATAATTTCATTGCACAACCATGTTTGGCTGTGTTTTTCTGGCCAGTGATATAAGAGAACACAACTAAATGATACATAATTATACAGGAATTGTTTTCTTTGCCCCTTCAAGAGTCAAGTTGTCACTCCGTCTGTGTGTGACCCGATACAAGAAATTTGTGATGATCAGTCTTAAATTTGGAACTTGTGATAATATAAAAGAAGAGACACAGCTACGAATTAATTTCTGCTTTGTCCCCCGTATGAATCTGAAAAATAATGACTTATTTGACATTACCACTCTGGCAAGTAAAAGGGGCTTTTATTAAGCAGGAAGCTATTTCACATGCCTCTCTTTGCAGTTTGTTTTATCCCATACATGACATACAACATTTTTGTCTCATAAGGAATATACTGTCAAGTTGTGTACTTGAATAGTAAAGCTCACTCACTAAAGAGCAAGGGGTTGTTACAACGGCCTTGAGATCAAAACATGCAACAAAAACGCATGTGTCACCTTTTGCTCCTTACTTTATTTTTAAACTTTACTTCTTGTGAATTTTCTTTCGGTTTTTGATGTTCAATATATTGATCCTTGATCGTGCCATCTAGTGTACCTATGCCTTCCTATATGTATGTTGCTTAACAGGTTTCATTTCCTTCGTTTCACATTCAATAGTTTACAGATTCCACATCTTTTTTAATTTTTAAGTCATAGTCATAAGATAGGTATTCAGTTATTTTCAGTTGTTTTTTTTCTTGTATAATGAGATTTCATTTTAGGAAATTACTCTTTATGCTGTTTCACCATTTTAACTTTATCATAATCTAGTTTATTTGCAGATGTACGCTTCCCTGTCAAGCTTCTCCTTCCATATAACCCATGTATCTTGTTGACACGAGTATAGTCAATTACTTTTCTTTTAACGTCCACGTTTTTGTGAAGAAGTCATTTATACAATATCATTATCTTCACACTGTTATCATTCCTCAATTTAAAACAGAAACAATTATCTGGGATATATTGTTATATTTGATGTCCTTATCAACATCTAAATTGTGTATTCATTAAAAAGCTAAAAGGTACCAAGCAAACAATTTAATATATAAAATAATCTTAAGGGACGTAAATTCTTTGTGTGCAGAAAGGGACCATGTGACACATGGTTCCTTTTTGCATTAAAATAAGTGCTCAAAACTTATATAGTCATTCAATGCAAAAAGGTACTATGTGACACTTGGTACCTTTTTGCTCAAACTGGTATACATATGGTACCTTTTTGCATTACTAAACTGGAAAATATTGACATTGTACCTTTTTACATAGTCCGTAAATAAACATGATACTACAGAGATATTTCTACAGATTAAAGATAACATTAAAACATAATGGAAAATGTTAAAAAGTCATTTTTGGCCAAAATGTCGCTTGGTACCTTTTTGCTTTAATGGGGCGAAATATGAAAAATAAATATGAAAGCGGGGAACTTGTATTTATTTTGGGACTACTTCCTCTGAAGTGTCTCTGTTGCCATCAATGGCGTGAGCTATTCATTTCATCATCAGAAATTATCTGCTTATGGTTTTCAATATGGTTAAAGATGGCTGTGATAAATTGTGTATTGAATTCAAACCGCATAACATGGGTGACACCATATATCAACCAATGTGTTACCGCATGCTGTACAATTGCAACTGCGTAGCAAATACGTGTATTTGTAAAGAATTTTTTTCCTCAAAGGTACAATTAGATGTTGTTTTTTTGTTTTCGAGAAATATGGAATATATTTCACTCGCTGATTTGACTCATGAAAATAAATGAAATCTCATCATATTTCGTGAAAACATTTTCCATATTTCACTCAAACGAACAAATATCCTCATTGTCTTAAATATATATTATTAAGAATATGCAAATATGACATGTTTGTTGGACAGATATTGGATTTTGGGCTGGCACGTCACACAGACGATCAGATGACAGGGTATGTGGCTACACGTTGGTATCGAGCACCAGAAATTATGCTCAATTGGATGCATTATAATCAAACAGGTATCTTCTAGTTCATCTTATTTAATGATATAGTCTGTCTGGCTGTTCAGACTAATCACAATTATTTCATTGAAGTTTTTTAGTAAGGCATTGTTCTACCACAGAACCTAATATTTTTATATATTTATAGTTTATGGCATGTAGTAAAGTTCACCTGAATTGGGAAAGTTCTTGTAAAATGCAATCATTTTGAATATGTCACGAGAAAGTTATGGAGAATAATCAGAATTGTTATATAACACAGAGATACTGCAATATTAAATTGTTTTGTTAATGTAAACAGATGGATATACACATGGACGTAGAATTTTTATCTAACACATTTATGTCTGTAAATGACACTAGGGAGAAATGGACATATGTATTGTATATTTTAGTTGATGTATGGTCAGTGGGTTGTATAATGGCAGAGATGTTGACTGGTAGACCATTGTTTCCTGGCACAGATCGTATCCTATTATACACACTATATTTTAACTTATATAGTCATACACGCATTGATATATATGCATATGATTTTAGAATTTCATGAAATGTCACAAGGTTTTAACATACGGATCAGTTTGAAAATCAAATATTTAAAATTTAGTACAGTATAAAGATTACCTGTGAAGAATTTAGATAATTAGTTTTTAGTCCCCTACCGGTTTAACCGGAGGGGACTTTAGGTTTACCGTCCGTCTGTCTGTCCGTCAGTCTGTCCGTCCACAAAACTGGATCCCGTGATAACGCAAAAAGTACTAAAAATATTTTTATGAAACTTGATATATGGATAGATGGCAGTATGGAGATTATGCACATCTTTTTCTTTTCTTCCTATGTTGAAAATTCTGGTTGCTATGGCAACAAATAGCCTGAATTTCAAGATTTCTGATTTAAATTTTTCAGCTTTTTCACTATAAGTTCTTTATTTCTTAAGGTGTTTACTTCAAACTTTAAATATACAGTAGTTTCTGGTCATCAACCACATCATATGTGACAAGGTTTACAACTCTGGCACAAAAATTATCAGTATTACCTCCCTTGAACTTAGAATTTTTATGAAAAAAAGTTGTCTTTTTTAAATAACTTCTTTATTTCCTAATGTATCTACTTCAAACTTCATATATATGTTTCTTATTATCACTCAACATTTTTGAGAAGGTTAAATACTCTAGCAAGACTATTTCCAGAATTATGTCCGCGTTGTACTTAGATTTTTTTTCGAGAAATTGGTATTTTTTACTCCAACTTCTTCATTCCTTATAGGATTTACTTTAAAATCCCACATGGTAATAATATGACAAGGTTGTATAAACATAATTTCCTTACAAGGCAGGGAAACTTAACACATTACTGTGATATAGACAAACTTAGAACTCAAAAGATTTAAGTTCATTCATGTCATTCATTCACTGGTAAAATTGAATGGCCAATGGCCCATCAGAATGTTGCTGGGGTTCTAACCGGTAGGGGACTTATGGATTGCTTGCAATACTATGATAATTGCATTTAGTAATTTAATGAAGAAATAGAAGATTTGAATAATACACACGTAGATTTAGAATGCATCGTGATTCATTTTTTTTTAGAAAAAAAAACTTCCAATACTTGTTATACTTCCTCTATTGGCTTTTGGTTTCCTCATTATTTTGGACTTTATTGTGTGATGTATTCAAAACAAGTTGTACTGCATATCTTTATAATGTAAATAAGTACTTAAAAGTAGCTTATACAGGGAAGAAATAGATTAATTGGTATTTGAACAATTTCCTTAATGCTGTGAAGACATAGATCAGTTAACTAGGATACTATCACTGGTGGGCACACCATCTGACAATCTCTTAGACAAGATCAGTAGTACTGAGGTAAATCTTGTAGTACAATACATGTCTGTCACATCTCCTTACCACACAATAATATATCTCACATCAACCACAACTAGATCTAACTCAGCTCCTTGTGTACTAAATTAATACTTCCAAAGTGCTTAATTAATATCAATTTTACTGTTTATTGTTCTAGCTCCACCTAAACAAATGTTTTAATTTCGAGTCTATGGCATGATGTAGTAATTTTTGTAGCAGATGTTTTAGTCCACAAGTTACAATCATGTGCAAAGAGTAGTGAATAAGTATAAGATCTTGTAACAAGTACTGAATAAGTTAAAGTATAAGATTATTTTTACGTTCACAATTAAAGCTAGAAGTAAAGATTGTAGTTTCTGGAATGAACTCATCTACTGAATTTTGTGAACCTTTTTTTCACTATTTTTTGTTCAGGGGGTATTATTAGGTAGCTTCTTACTTCTGTTGCCTTTGAACTAGTGTCCTAGAAAATTAAAACTGTCTGTAGTTTTCTAAACTTTTGATAGAGTGCCATTTCTGATTTTAGTGGCTATAGAAATACTTTCTGACTTATCTATAATTTATTATCTGCATGTGTAGATGTTAGTAGAAGATTTAAGATAGAAATAAAGTTTATTTGAATTTTTTGTTCTGATCGTTTAGGGTGTTTGAAAGAGAGGACATAACTTTGTAATATTGATATACGGCGACTCCCCTCAAAGCAAAGATATTTCAGTGTTTATTAGTGAGCTTTCTTTATCATTATCTAATATCTACAGTATGATCCGTGTAAAACAGTATTAGTAAGGTTTTATTTTCTACATCATTTGAAATATTTCTATTAAATTTAAAATAGAACATTGTATCAATAATGAAGTGTTATTGTATAGATAACCTGCATCTTGTATATCTCATAAATGTATATTCACACCCAATATATAATAACTTAGTAGGTCTCTATCCGTTTTAATATTTGATAACCTTCAATAAGCTTGCATATTACATTACTGACTAATGTCAAAGTTACTTCAAGTCCATCCCTTACTGATTTACCTCCCCTTATTTGTAACATAACAAACAGATAGCATTGTGCTTCATTGATATAGTCTTGTAAATTAATTATGAAAATATTGATTTTATTTTGATCATGCTTCTTAATTTATCAAGGTAATGTCTTGTAAGAAAACTTTCATTTGTCAATTTTTTGCCAACATTATTGACAAATTTAATGAAATATTAGGAATCAAAATTGACCATTTTACCATATGCTTATTCCCTTGACAAAGTGATAAACATTAAAAACTGAAAAAGAAATATGTGTCATGATTCATAAGAAAGGTGACAACCATTAAAAAAATGGCCGACTTTTTAAAAATTGCATGTAGCATGACTGTTACACTGTTTTTGATCTCGTATTTGACTATACATATGTTTAGGATCAGTATGTCACAAATGTTTATCACTGAAAAGTACCTTCACATACAAATATAATTTTTTTTTGTAATAAATATTTGAGCACTAATGATCAAATTAAACATAATCACACAGAATTAAATCAATCAAAACACAAAATTAGAGAGAAATTCAAAATAACTTTAAATAAGTATGGACTGAACAGCAAACAGTGCAGACAGTGATGAGACAACATGAATGTTAGTCTTGGTCTGCTCTGGTTGTATGTGTAGAATCTCGCTGGCTAATGGTTTCAGAAATTATTTGTGTTTTCTCTGCTAAGCTATTAAATGTTGTTCTAGAGATCGTAAATGAACTATGTGTTGTTGCTGCTGTGGTACAGCACAAGAAACAACAAAAATCACTGACAACACTGAGGTTGTTGAAAAGACACTTGAGAAATAAAGTAAATGTCAACATATGTAGCTCTGACTATGGCATGGTCAGACTAAAAAAGAGGTAATTACCCAAGATAAGATAAAAAGAGGATATTGAATGAGTGTAAGTTCAATACTGAATTTATTGCACGAGTTGAATACAGTTATATTATGTGAGCCTCTGGCAAGCGTAATATTATTTTATTCAACAAGTTCAATAAATTTAGAATTTAACTTATTCTATTTATCACATACCAAAAATAAAGACTGTTTAAAGTGAAAAAAGAGTCATTTTTCATTGACGGGCCTATAGTATAACCCTAACATTTAGCGCGTCTTTACACTATGTTTGTATATCGCTAATGATGTCACGTCAAAATATATTGACGGCCGTGCAATACCATTTTTAGGGAGTCGCAAAATCGGCACAGGTGTGTGATTAAAGATTGTTTGTACCTTAACTTGTAACAGATATTGATCAGCTTACGAAAATTTTGTCCTTAGTTGGTTCACCATGTGAGAAACTACTAGCTAAGATCAGTAGTGAAGAGGTACCGTATAATACTTACACTGCACTTTTATATTCTCTATTCCTATGTATTTATATCTAAGGGCTGTCATTGATGGATAATTTTGTATGGATTTATCGATAGCCAAATATCAACGAAATATCAGTCTTTGAATGAAAATAGATAGCGCAGTGGAAATTATTTGAATGGAAATCATTTGAATATATGATATAAAATCTCATCATGGTGTAACGGATGCTTGTATAAGTCATCACATTACTACATACTAAAAGACATTCAGGGTTCAAGCTAGTCGAGATAGAGTGGGAGAAGTGACCTCTGTTCAGACTAAATAGAGAGATATTTGCAGAAGGCAGGGAATAGGGAGTTTTAAATTGTATTGATATTCTCAGTTGTAAATCAATATTAAATTGAATGTTGGGATTAGTGATGTTCCGATTGTCGCAAGTCGCCGATGATTAGTTACTGTTATGTAAAGCGACAATAATCGATTCACAAAAATTTGTTCTGTGACGTCGTCGAAGATGTTTAAAGTATCAAAGAGAATTAATTCTGACGGTAATTTTCTTTTAGGAACACCTCGCTGATCACAAAAAATCATCTCAGAGACAATTTGGAGTTGAACAGGATCAATAAGTGATGTAAACAATAGAAATATAATGTGATGTGAATGTTATTATTTGACATCCATTGAAAAATAAAATCTATTTCGTAAAATTATGACTATATAAGGTTAAAACTGTGTTTAAAATTGCTGAAGTTCATGTTACTGAATATAGTTGTAGTCCAAGTGCCTTGGGAAGAAATGTTACTTTCCTATTTCTTTTTAACGCGACTTTATTCGAAAAGTTATCGATTATGTCCTATCCGACTGAACCGATGATCGATTGGGACAAATTTCATCCGATTTCCATCACTGGATGGGATAGCGGTGATATTTTAATATTGTGATATTAAATGACAGCCCTACTAAACCCTTAAATACTGTCCTGTTTTAAAACTTTATATACCGGTACTAGTCTTCATCCCCTAGCAAGACTAACAGGAAGGCTCCCAGAAGACATGAATATAGTCTGTTGTTTTAAAATTATGCATGCTAATTATAATATTTATATAACATTTTGTTCTTTATGTTTATTATAGAAGATATAACATGGATAACTGTGAATAAGTTCCGTTTAAGGAGAAGCTACTTGCAATCAAAGCTTAACACAAGCTAGAATGTAGAAAAAAGGAAACAAATCATGTATATATACAATTGTCTGTATAAATGTCATTAATTCCTTTAAGTTTTTGTCTTTTTAGACAGTGTTATTACTGGGCTACAAACAATGATCTAATGACATGCTATTGTAATATTTTAGTGGACTGTTCTATTCCTTTTCCATGATTTAATTTAAACCTTTAAAAGGGGCTTGTCCAAACTTTTACTTGAAAAAAAACCCCCTCAATTTTTTTGGAGGGAAATTTTAAAAAACTTCTGATTTTTCAACTTGCAGCCATTAAACGGGCAAACAAATGTGCCCCGCCCAAACTTTTGGGCTGCCCAAAGATTTAATGGGTTTAATTCCCCTTTTCTCTAGGGAAGCCTTTAAAAACTAGACCCCCAAACCCTCTTTTTTTCCCCTTTTCACAATCAGTAGGGCCCAAATTTTTTGGGGTAAAGAAATATTTAAAATTTTTATATTTATATGCCCTTTTTTTTTAATTTTACTGGGATTTTAAAAAATGGTTTTTAAAGTGGGTCGTCAGAATGGGCCCTTTTTTTAATTTAAATACTT
This sequence comes from Ruditapes philippinarum, assembly GCF_026571515.1. Lineage (NCBI taxonomy): Eukaryota > Metazoa > Mollusca > Bivalvia > Venerida > Veneridae > Ruditapes > Ruditapes philippinarum. The sequence continues at coordinate 59,671 of NW_026853448.1, forward strand.
CCCAAATATTATAAAAACGAAAGAAATGTACATTTGAATTTTAAACAAAAATAAATTGTACACAAACTATTTAACTTTCTATATATCCCCGGAATTTTAAATTTGGGGTTATTAAACCCCCCAAAAAATTAAAAAAAACATCCATATTTTTAATTTGTTTTTAGGGTTTTTTTCCATTTGATCCCCTTTAAAAATATCAAGGGATAAATTTTTTCGGTTAAAACAATTTTCCAATTTCCCTTTTAAAAAAAATTTTTTTTGGCCCTTTAAACCCCCGATTTTCCAAATTAAAAATATCTTTTATAAAGGGAAAGATTATGGACATAATGCCAAAGGGGAAACAATTTTTCCCCGTGTGCAAAAACTTATATTTTCTTTAGGGAAATTTAAATAAAGTTTCCCCTTTAAATATTTTACAAAATTTATTTAAATTTAAATGGGAAATTTTCAAAAGGGAAAAAATTGGGTTTTATTAAAAAGTTAAAAAGTTATTAGATCAGTAAAGGTTTTCCAGATTTTAATCATGAGAAAATAAAACATTTTTTAAAATATTTTAAAATTTTTTATTTGACCCAAATTTTTAAAACTGAAATTTTTCATTTTTATCAAAATTTTTGGAAAATTTTTTTTCACATTTTATATCCCTTAATTAAAGGAAAAATTAGAGGGAATTTTTAATTCAGTTTTAAAAACCGGGAAATAATTTCCCGATTAGCAAAAAGGGAATTTCAAAGAGTGGCACAAACCCCGAGTAATTTTTTAACTTTTGGTTTCAAGAAAAAAGGGGAAATATTTTTCGACTTCACTAAACTAAAAAATTTTCTTTTTTAAATTTAAAGCAATCAAAATTAAAAAAACATTTTTTCCCAATAATTTAAAAGAATAGCTGCCCAAAAAATTTTTACAAAAGTGACTCTTTACGACGTCACATTTTTTAAATTGGGTTTTTTTCGTGACGCTGGGATTTTTACTGAAAACCAACAAAAGGGACTTAATTTTCAAACCAGTGAAATTATCCCAGTTTTAATTCCCACTGATTGTATTTTCCTATAAAACCCATCGAAAAGGCAATGGTTAAAAAACAGGAATATACTGGTTTTTAAACTTTGTGTTAAAACCAACAATAGGAGATGAAATATGGCTTCTTCAAAGTCTTGTGTGAAATTTCCCGATTATTTAAGGGAAAATTTAAA
>NW_026853449.1:0-26967 GCF_026571515.1 Ruditapes philippinarum
CAAAAAACTTTGATATATAGTTGCCATGCTTAATGACAATGGCTACTGTTTAACTCAATGTTGTTACGTTCTTCCGAGATAATTTTTAATTAAGTTCACTATTGAAACAAAACAAGTGTAAAATAATAATCCGCACATATATAAATTAAAAATTAACTTAGATAACACCACAATCGGGACGCCAAATTCAGCATTATCTTTCTTCTTGAATTGCCGGCATCAAGAAAATTATCGTTTGTTCCGTCGGTGTGATCTCACAAAATGGCGAGTTTCCACTGCATTAAATAAAAGCTAATTACTTTAATAAGGGTTCCCTAAGTTGTGTTTTAGAGGACATATAAAAAGAAAAAAAAGAAATGAATCTGTCTCATTGACAAAAGTCATTCCCTTTATTGTTACAAATATGTCAAATTTGTGTTAGAAGTGTGCTAATGTATCAGAAAATTTCATACCCGAATATAAATTTAAGTGACAAACATAGCCTTTAAAACGATGAAAGGCAACATTCTAGATAATTCAAAATTGAGCCAAGGATTCGGTTTAATGAAACAATTGTCAGAAATTGGTGTACATAGTACCAAGGTAGGCATGCAATTTGACCATATCTGCGACCGGGGGCTGCCCAAGGGCTTGGGCTGCTGCTACACTGGGGCTGCGGCGGTCCTTACTGTGCATCACAACTTCTCCACTTATAACAGCAACACTGTACAGAGACTTAGACCTTCGGTAGAGCTATGCGGTACCGGTTGTTACACCCCAGTTACACAGAGCCATCGGTGATTGATCGGTAGTTTTTTTAGCCAAATTATGGAGTGAACCGATGACAACGTATTTAACACCGATATCACCTATTGGTCACCTGTTTTCCACCTATCAATTGCTATTTGGGAAAGATAAGTTTCATCGGTGAAAAATTACCGATTGGGATTTTTAAACACGTTTAAAATTCTCGATCGGTGAACATATTTTAAAAATAACCGACGGCAACCTATATCACGAGATATGCAAGCTCTTAATCACCGATATCGCCGATCGGACAAAGATAACCAAATATGAATCACCGGCCATATCTGACGGAAAGTGTTTAACCACTGATGACTAGCTATCAAACACCGATTAATCAGCACTACGCCCGATTTAGCTCCGATTTACAAACGATAAAAACCAAAAGTATTTCAGCATTTAATCATCGACCCATTCCCGTTTGAGTTTACTTTCTGTCACCGATGGCCGTTTACACAGAAAACCAGAAATAAAATCACGCATGACAACCGATCATAACAGCGAGTAAATTTAAAATTAAATGACCGATTGGGGACCGACCGTCTGTGTAACTGGGCCCTTAAGGCTGTGAGGAATTAGCGGAGGTCTAAGTTGAGTTCCGATACAAATATGAAGTGTCCATCCCAAGCAGTCGGTCACGTAGTTTACTCTACTATCAGCACGTAGAGTGTGATAACTTTGAGAAAATGAAGATATAAACAGATGTTCCCGATTACTAATTCAATTTATTCATTTGGAAATGTCAATGTTTAATATTACAATATTCCTTTCTAGTTCCCTATTCAAAGTTTCTGATATTTCTTTTTTATTAAAATATATGAAGTCTACAAAGTTTCTTATCAAAATGTTTCCAAGATTCTTTAACACACTTTTACATTAATTCGGATTCTTAATTATGGTGGCATATTTCTGCCACCAGATAACCTGATAATTAACTAGTTAATTAAGAGGTGAACTAGTTACGTAACTAGTTAACCTCTTAATTAACTAGTTAATTATCAGGTTAACTAGTTACGTAACTAGTTAATTTTTTCAATCAAGAAAAGATCATAACGGGAAATAAATGCATGTTTGTGCCTGCAACTGCCATCCCTTATTGTCAGCTTAATATTAAGAGGTTAACTAGTTACGTAACTAGTTAACCTCTTAATTAACTAGTTAATTATCAGGTTAACTAGTTAGGTATTTGCGTAACTAGTTAACATAATAATTAACTAGTTAATTAAGAGGTTAACTAGTTAAGTATTCATGTAACTAGTTAACCTCTTAATTAACTAGTTAATTATCAGGTTAAGTAGTTACGTAACTAGTTAACCCTTTGAAGGTATCATTATCGGATAATGATGATGCTTTTACTGTTCTATTTTACCTTGATTGTAAAATAGTTTGAGTTGTAAAGCAATAATTGTACCAAAACACAATTAAATTTGTATTTAATATGTATCTTCGTGTCGTATGGTCCTTTTCAAATGTATGAATGGTAGTTTATGCCTGTAAGGACATAAACATACGCCTTGATAAATAAATAAATAAGATAAACAACAATTTCTGGCGCAAACCAATAGAAATATTTTTATCAAAGTGCATATAAATACAGATCCGAAATACATAAACGATCAATAGAAATATGCATGATAATGAAACATAATGAGTAACAACAATTACCTGTAAGGACATAAAACATACGCCTTGATAAATAAATAAATAAATAAGACAACAATTTCTGGCGCAAACCAATAGAAATGTTTATATCAAAGTGCGCATGCGTGAGATGGATTTTCCGGGAAGTTTGTAAAAACTGAGGCCCGGCATGCAAATTATGTCAAAATGAAATATGAGAAATTAGTTGTTATAATGAGATGATGAAATGGAATGATATAGGACTGATATGGGATAATGGATTGTATATCGGACTGTAAACAGACAAATACAAGAGATATATATACAAATACAAGGACAAAATGATACATAAAAACGATATTCAAAAACACGAATATCGACCACATGACATATGAATTTAAAGAAGTAAAAACAAAACCAGAAAATGAATGCAAAATACATTTTATTCAATGTTGTAATTTAACATAAAGGTATAAAGTAATTCAAACAACCATTTAAGATCGTTTACTGTCATATCTTTGAATTGCAACTTAAGACTAAAACTAGCAACACAAACAAATAATAGTGAACTCTCACACAAAATACATAGGGCATTGCACAAATCAAGATGTGCATGCATTAAGTATGTTTAATAAAAGGTATCATTTAAACACGCACGATTCATATAAAATCGTAAGCATATAATGAATATATCAACTAACACAAAAAAAGGTAATTGCACAAATGTGCCATAAGGCATTTTAATCAATGATAAAATTTAAACACGCATCCAGGAGAGCATCGGTGGACATTTGTGAACATTGGATACCGGGCGTATCGATATCATCCTGATCTATGCTCATGATCCATGGTTAATCTGACGAAGATGATGATTTACTTTGTTTTGATTTGTCATTTCTCAATGTGTGTAATAAAGATTGACGTTAGTGCAGTAAACTCGACTGCAATATCAGAAGTACCTAAATTAAAGGTGTTATGAAGCCCCTTTATGACACGTGTCGCACGTGTTGCCAATTCATGGATGTACAAGTATCAGTGTTGGATTGGTCCCTTCATTCCAGTCTTTAATTGCATAAAAGAGTACAATGTGTATAGCAACATTTAATTAAATGCTCTATGTAAAAAAGTATTATGCTTCACCGAGATGTGTTTAGCATTATATATAGCAGTAATATATACCTAATATTACGAAGCTTTTATAAACTTAAAGTGTCTTTTTTATTATTGACAAACTATGTTGTGTTTTTTACAGTTTTTTTAGTCATATTAAAAGAGAAAGATATTCTGTTACAAACAAATATAACATTGCATGATGTACAACATTATTCATTTCTTGATGTATTTGTATACCTTCCTGTTAAGGCAATGATTTGTGTATTGACGAGTACATGGAATGTTGTAAAGTAATTAATCAATACTTTCCATATCTTAATGGACAGGTGCCACAGTGTTGGTGGTTATAATAAGATACAACAATAAACCCTTTGATTAGTTTATGTTTTATAACATGCCTTTTCATGGGTCAGTACAAATGATTACTTTACGGCCCGATTACGTTTCATTTAGGTATGTATATTGTTTATATAATATAGGATATGTATTAGTCAGACAATGAAAGTCTTAACTTTCAAAGGCTCTGGACAAATAAACAAATACACAGGAAATTGACCCGATGCTGTAAGACACGTGCAATAAACAAGGGAATATCTTGTCCCTCACGCCAAAATGCTATTTTCGCGAAAATAACCCTATTTTCGTATTTTAGTTATACCCCGCTCATAAGCGGACAGTACGGGTATTCCAAATATTATGCAATATCTATTTATAGATAAGTGATAACGGGTTAACTAGTTACGTAACTAGTTAACCTGATAAATAACTAGTTAGTTAAGAGGTTAACTAGTTGCGTAAAAACGTAACTAGTTTACCTCTTAATTAACTAGTTATTTATCAGGTTAACTAGTTAGGTATTTGCGTAACTAGTTAACCTGATAATTAACTAGTTAATTAAGAGGTCAACTAGTTAAGTATTTATGTAACTAGTTAACGTCTTAATTAACTAGTTAATTGAGAGGTTAACTAGTTACGTAACTAGTTAACCTCTTAATTTTAAGATGATTATATAATAAAAGGATGGCAGTTGCAGGCACTAACATGCATTTATTTCCCGTTATGATCTTTTCTTTATTGAAAAAATTAACTAGTTACGTAATTAGTTAACCTGATAATTAACTAGTTAATTATCAGGTTAACTAGTTACGTAACTAGTTAACCTCTTAATTAACTAGTTTGTTATCAGGTTATCTGGTGGCAGAAATATGCCACCATATCCTTTTTATCATTTTATAATTTTACCATTTTTAATTATTTCATTTTTGTAAAAAATGGGGTCAAATATGCCCTGGGTGGCATCTTCCAATAACAAGAAACTTTTTCAATTTTTTTTTTCATCTTTAAAACAAAGTCGATCCGGAGTGGTATTGCATCCAGGAGAGGTGGTCCTAGAATATTGAAAATTCGTAACACAAGACTTCAAATGAATTTATATAAAACTACCTTATCACGAGAACAGGTTTAAAATGATGCTTAGGTTACACAAGAAGAGTGCGTGAAATATGGGGTTGCAATATATTTTGCGTGTTTGATAACTTCCTTTTGGAATTTCTAATAATCAAGAGCTTTATTATTGAGATGCTTATGACGGGTGTTTAAAAGCGATTGTTTATTTCATTTTCCATTTTCGTGGAGCTCTGATTTTAACTTAAATTGTAAACAATGTTATTTGTGGGCATGCATAATGATAAAAAATTCTGAAACAACAATTGTTATTGGGCGTAACTGGTATATTTGGCGCATAATTTAATATGCAGCCTACAATGAAAATATACAACTGCGTTGTATCATATTTTATTTTCAACTGGGTCTTATCATTTCGAGCAAATAATTATTTTCTTGGAAAATAAACATGCTATAAATTAAATGTTAGTAAATGATGCAAAATTATATTTTAAAGTTTATAGTTAACTCAGATACGAGTATATAATTGATTTGAAGAGGAAAACTGGATAAAGCACAAAAATGAATTGCATAAAGTTAAAACACACAAAACACTTATTTTTGAAAAAAAAATGTTTAAATAAAAGGGGAACCAAATTTATTAATAAAAAAAAGTTATAAACCCTTACAAAAAGGGCTGGGAATCAGTAATGCGTCGAACCACTATCTGGGGAAACAAATGGGAATTTGAGTTTACTTGGAAAAAAACAAAAATTTCTACCCCCAAAAAATAACATATTTAATAATTTTATAGAAACCCTTTAAACCTTAAATTTTACATTGACTTGACAAGCCAAATTAAAAGAAAACCCGGTTTTTTTTTTGGGAAACTTTTAAAATCTAAAACAGAAATCTTTTGGTTTAGGCCTTTTATGAAAACCCAAAATCAAATTGGGCATTAACTATTATTACCTTTACCTAGAAGGTCAAATTATTTAATTTTCACTGATTACCTCTAGAATCGGCTGTAGTTTGGTAATTAATCAATGGGTTACTTCAATCAATCATACTTGGACAAAATCAACCTTTTGGACAAGACCTTTTAAAAGGTAAGACCTTCAGCTTTTAATGACCTTGACTTTCAATGTCAAAGTATTGAATTTTGATTAAGTTGTCATAAATTTGTTATTTATGCACGGATTTAAATAATATGTGGAAAAACAACATAAGAAAACAACCAAACAGAACTTTGTTATTTATATATGGAAAGGATTCATACTTGGACAAACCAACAAGTGTGACAAAATAGACAAAATTAAAAAATATGAAAAACTTATTTGTTTCTTTCATTTTCTTTTTAAAGGTTTGTTAAAACAGCTGTTTGGCTTGCTTTTAGAAAAAGTAAAAAAATAAAACGTTGCCCCCGCCCAACGTTGACTCTTGTTAGAAATTTTATTTACGTGGGTCAATACGTGACTTTCTACAAGAACCAATATAGAGACTATTTCATCAATCATTCAAGTTTTACAAGCTGCTATTATTAATAGCCACTTATTTTACAAATGACATTATACAGTCACTGACAGCAAATGGCAATTTCTGTAGCCAGTAAAGAACTTACATATGTGTATATACATCACTATCTATAAGAGACAATAAAAAGTATGATACTGCAGCCATTTAAGATTTTACATAGGTTATACGTAACCGCGGCATGGATTTCAGCTTTGACTCGGGGTCATAGGATGGTACTTTTAAGACATAATATACAGTAATTTACACCGGACAAAACATGGCTATCTTTAGGATACAGTTCATTCCTGCAGTCATTTTACACATGGTCACATAAAATTAACAGTCTATTACTACAGGACATTTATATTTGTAGACGGGGCAATATATGGCTACATTCAAAAGATCAAAATCAGACCACGACTGCAGCCAAGCGCTTTCTGTGGCTATTTACATAAAAAGATATCATAATATAAATGATATCATTTCTGCAGTCATGTGCGTTTTTACATAGGGCTATACGTGGCTATCTAAATAAGTAATAGACAGAATGCGTAGTTCATTGCGGCAATCTTTTAGAATATTTAATGGGGCCATCTGTGGCTGCCTGACAGAGACAAGGTACAGCCTATAACTAAGTCATTTCACTTTTTACATGGGGTCATACGTGGCTATCCACAAGCGAAAAGATTATTATAAAGTCTATTACTGCCAACATTTAATTTTTTTACAGGGGGCCATAAGGCGCTAATTAATAGAAATTATGCATAGGACATTGCTGCAACCGTTTAGAATATTTCATGGGACAATGTGTTACTGTCAGCCAGAGGCAATTTACAGCCTATAACTAAAGTCATTTTACTTTTTAACATGGGGCCATACTTTGCTATTCACCGAATAGACAATCTATTACTGCTGACATGTAAGTGTTAACACGGGGCAATACGTGGCTGAGTAATAGAAACAATGCCCAGTTCATTGCGGCAACCGTTTAGAATTTTCCATTGGGTCATATGTGGCTGTCTGCAAGAGGCAATTTACAGCCTATAACTAAAGTAATTTCACTTTGTACATGAGGCCATACGTGGTTTTTCACAAGCGAATAGACAGTCTATTTCTGCCAGAATTTAAGGATTTTACACGGGGCCATACGTAGGTAAGTTATAGAAACATAGCAAAGTTCATTGCTGCAACCGTTTAGAATATTTCATGGGCCATACGTGGCTACCTGAAAGAGACAATATTCAGCCTAATATCTAAAGTCATTTCGCTTTTTACATGGGGCCATTCTTAGCTTTTCACAAGCTAATAGACCGTCTATGTCTGCCGATATTTTAAGTTTTTACAAGAGAAGACATATGTGGCTAAGAAATAGAAACAATGCACAGTTCATTGCTGCAACCGTCTAACATATTTCATGGGGCCATACGTGGCTGCCTGTCAGAGGCAATTTACAGCCTATAACTAAAGTCATTCCCCTTTTCACATGGGGCCATACGTGGCTATTCACAAGCGAAAAGACTGTTTATAACCTCAAGCATTTAGGTTTTTACACGGGGCCATATGTGGTTCCGTAATAGAAACAATGAACAATTCATTGCTGCAACCGTTTAGAAATATTCATGGGGCCATATGTGGCTGCCTGCCAGAGGCAATTTTCAACATATAACTTAAGTCATTTCACTTTTAACATGGGGCCATACGTGGCTATTCACAAGCAAAAACAAAATGTTTTGCTGCCAACATTTAAGTTTTTTTACAGGGGGCATACGTGGCTTAGTAATTGAAACAATGCACTGTTTCATTGCTGCAAATGGTTAGAATATTTCATGGGGCCATATGTGGCCGCCTGCCAGAGGCAATTTACAGCCTAAAACAAAAGTCATTTAACTTTTTACAGGGGGCCATACTTGGCTATTCACAAGCTAATAGATAGTCTATTTCTACCGATAATTAAGTTTTTACAAGAGAAGACATATGTGGCTAAGAAATAAAACCAATGCACAGTTTATTGCTGCAACCGTTTAGAATATTTCATGACCATACTTGGCTATTCACAAGCAAAATGTCTATTACTGCCGACATTTTACTTTTTTTTACACTAGGCCATAAGTGCTAAGAAATAGAAAACAATGCACAGATCTTTAATGCAAACGTTTAGAGTATTTCATGAGCCATAAGTGGCTCCCTGCCACAGGCAATTAACAGCCAATATCTGAAGTCATTTCACTTTTTACATGGGGCCATGCGTGGCTATTCACAAGCGAAAACACAGTCTTTTGCTGCCAACATTTATTTTTTTTACAGGGGGCCATACGTGGCTATTCAAAAGCGAAAACACAGTCTATTACGGGGCCATACGTGGCTAAGTAAATAGACACAATGCACAGTTCATTGCTGCGAACCGTTTAGAATTTTGTCATGGGGCCAATTGTGGCTAAATAGGAGACACATTACTCTTGCTAGTGGGTTAAATACCAGTCATTTTCCAAAAGGGGTCACATGTTCCCTGCACGGGACAAATAAACAAGTTCGGTGTTTAACCACTAAAGTATATTTTTCATGAAGCCATATGTGGATACCTGCAAGAGACAATATTCAGCATATTACAGAAGTCATTTCAGTTTTTACACGGGTAATAAGTGGCTGTCCACAGGCGAATAGACTGACCAGTACTGCCGAGATTTAAGTTTTTTAACACGGGGCCATACGTGGCTACCTGCAAGAGAAATATATAGCCTATTAATAAAAACTCGTTTCAGTTTTTTACAAGGGGCCATATGTGGCTGTCCACAGGCGAATAGACAGTCCAGTACAACCGAGATTTAGGTTTTTTACATGGGGCCATACGTGGCTACCTGCAAGAGAAATATATAGCCTATTACTAAAGCGTTTTAGTTTTTTACACGGGGCCATATGTGGCTGTCCACGGGCGAAAAGACAGGCAATTACTGCAGAGATTTAAGTTTTCACACGGGCCATCAGTGGCTAACTACAAGATAAATATAATAGCCTATTACTAAAGTCGTTTTAGTTTTTACACGGGGCCATATGTGGCTGTCCTCGGGCGAATAGACACAGCAATTACTGCAGAGATTTAAGTTTTTTCACACGGGGCCATCAGTGGCTACCTGAAAAGAGAAATATATAGTCTAATTACTAAAGTCGTTTTCAGTTTTTACACGGGGCCATATGTGGCTGTCCACGGCGAATAGGCAGTCTTTTACTTGCCGAGATTTAAGTTTTTTTTACACGGGGCCATACGTGGCTACCTGCAAGATAAATATACAGCCTATTACTAAAGTCGTTTTAGTTTTTATACGGGGCCATATGTGGCTGTCCACAGGCGAATAGACAGTCTATTACTGTCGAGATTTAAGTTTTTTCACACAGAGGCCCATCAGTGGCTACCTGCAACAGAAATATATAGCCTATTACTAAAGTCGTTTTAGTTTTTACACGGGGCCATATGTGGCTGACTACAAGCGAATAGACAGGCAATTACTGCAGAGATTTAAGTTTTCACACGGGGGCCATCAGTGGCTACCTGCAAGAAAAATATATAGCCTATTACTAAAGTCGTTTCAGTTTTTTACACGGGGCCATATGTGGCTGACCAAGGGCGAATAGGCAGTCTTTTACTTCCGAGAATTTAAGTTTTATACACGGGGCAATACGTGGCTACCTGCAAGATAAATATACAGCCTATTAACTAAAGTCGTTAAAGTTTTAACACGGGCCATATGTGGCTGTCACAGGCGAAATAGACAGTCCAGTACTACCGAGATTTAGGTTTTTTACACGGGGCCCCATACGTGGCTACCTGCAAGAGAAATATATAGCCTATTACCAAATTCGTTTCAGTTTTTTACACGGGGCCATATGTGGCTAACCACGGGCGAATAGGCAGTCTATTACTTCCGAGATTTGAGTTTTTTTAACACGGGGCCATACGTGGCTACCTGCAAGATAAAATATATAGCCTTTTACTAAAGTCGTTTCAGTTTTTTACACGGGGCCATATGTGGCTGTCCACAGGCGAAATAGACCAGTTCCAGTACTACCGAGATTTAGGGTTTGCGTTTTTTTACACGGGGCCATACGTGGCTACCTGCAAGAGAAATATATAGTCCTATTACTAAATTCGTTTTCAGTTTTTTACACGGGGGCCATATGTGGCTAACCACGGGCGAATAGGCAGTCTATTACTTCCGAGATTTGAGTTTTTTACACGGGGCCATACGTGGCTACCTGCAACAGAAATATATAGCCTTTTACTAAAGTCGTTTTAGTTTTTACACGGGGCCATATGTGGCTGTCCACGGGCGAATAAGAGAGGCAATTAACTGCAAGATTTTAAGGGTTTTTCACCAAACGGGGCCATAAGTGGCACCTGCAAGGAAATATTACCTTTTAACTAAAGTCCGTTTTAAGTTTTTCACGGGGGGCCATAGGGCTGTCCACAGGGCGAATAGACATCCAGTACTAACGAAATTCAAGTTTTTACACGGGGGGCCATACGGGCTACCCTGCAAGAGGGAAATATATAGCCCTTTACTAAAAGTCGTTTCAATTTTTACACGTGGGGGCTATATGTGGCTGTCCACGGGCCGAATAGACAGCCATACTACCGAGATTTAGGTTTTTACAAACGGGGCCCATACGTGGCTACCTGCAAAGAAAAAATACAGTTTTTTAACTAAAAGTCGTTCAGTTTTTTACACGGGGCCAAGTCTTCCCAAGCCGAATAGACCAGTCCTAGTACTACCGAGATTTAGGTTTTTTACACCCGGGGCCATAACGTGGCTAAAACCTGCAAGAGAAATATATAGCCTATTCCTAAAGTCCTTTTAGTTTTAAACAGCGGGCCATATGTGGCTGTCCATGGGCCGAATAGACAGGCAATTACTGCAGAGATTTAAGTTTTTCAGACGGGGCCATCAGTTGGCTACCTGCAAAGAATATAATAGTCTATTATTAAAAGTTTCGTTTCAGTTTTTACACGGGGCCATATTGCAACCACGGCGAATAGGCAGTCTATTACTTCCGAGATTTGATTTTTAACACGGGGCCATACGTGGCTACCTTGCAAGATAAATATATAGCCTTTTTACTAAAGTCGTTTCAGTTTTTTACAACGGGGCCATATGTGGCTGTTCCACAAAGGCGAATAGAACAGTCCCAGTACAAAACCGAAGATTTAGGTTTTTTACATGGGGCCATACTAAGCTACCTGCAAGAGAAATATATAAGCCTATTACTAAAGTCGTTTTAGTTTTTTTACACGGGGCCATATGTGGCTGTCCACGGGGGCGAATAGACAGGCAATTACTGCAGAGATTTAAGTTTTTCACACGGGGCCATCAGTGGCTACCTACAAGATAAAATATATAGCCTATTACTAAAGTCGTTTTTAGTTTTTACACGGGGCCATATGTGGCTGTCCTCGGCGAATAGACAGGCAATTACTGCAGAGATTAAGTTTTCACACGGGGCCATCAGTGGCTACCTGAAAGAGAAATATATAGTCTATTACTAATGTCGTTTTCAAGTTTTTACACGGGGCCATATTGGCTGTCCACGGGCGAATAGGCAGTCTATTACTTCCGAGATTTAAGTTTTTAACACGGGGCCATACAACTGGCTACCTGCAAGATAAATAATAGCCTTTACTAAAGTCGTTTCAGTTTTTACACGGGTCCATATGTAGCTGTCCACGGGGAAAGGACAAGCAATTACTGCAGAGATTTAAGTTTTTTACACGGGGCATACGTGGCTACCTGCAAGATAAATATATAGCCTTTTTTACTAAAAGTCGTTTTCAGTTTTTTACACGGGGCCATATGTGGCTGTCCACGGGCGAATAGACAAGCAATTACTGCAGAGATTAAAGTTTTTCAACACGTGGCCATAAGTGGCTACCTGCAAAGAGAAATATATAGTATATTACTAAGTCGTTTCAGTTTTTACACGGGGCCATATGTGGCTGTCCACGGGCGAATAGACACGCAATTACTGCAGAGATTTAAGTTTTTCACACGGGGCCATCAGTGGCTACCTGCAAGAGAAATATATAGCCTAATTACTAAAGTCGTTTCAGTTTTCACGGGGCCATATGTGGCTGACCACGGCGAATAGGCAGTCTAATTAGCTTCCGAGATTTAAGTTTTTTTACACGGGGCCCATACGTGGCTACCTGCAAGATAAATATAATAGCCTTTTACTAAAGTCGTTTCAAGTTTTTACACGGGGCATATGTGGCTGTCCACCAGGCGAATAGACAGTCCAGTACTACCGAAATTTAGGTTTTTTACACGGGGCCATACGTGGCTTACCTGCAAGAGAAATATATAGCCTATTTCCTAAAGTCGTTTTTTTTTTACACGGGGCCATATGTGGCTGTCCACGGGCGAATAGAGAGGCAATTACTGCAGAGATTTAAGTTTTTCACACGGGCCATAAGTGGCTACCTGCAAGAGAAATATATAGCCTTTTACTAAAGTCGTTTTAGTTTTTACACGGGGCATATGTGGCTGTCCACAGGCGAAAAGACAGTACCAGTACTACCGAGATTTAAGTTTTTTACACGGGGCCATACGTGGCTACCTGCAAGAGAAATGTATAGCCTATTACTAAAAAAAAGTCGTTTTCAATTTTACACGGGGCCATATGTGGGCTGTCCACAGGCGAATAGACAGTCCAGTACTACCGAGATTTAGGTTGTTTTTAGCACGGGGCCCATACGTGGCTACCTGCAAGATAAATATAACAGTCTTTAACTAAAGTGGTTTCAGTTTTACACGGGCCATAATGTGGCTGTCCGAAGGCGAATAGACAGTCGAGTACTACCGAGATTTAGGTTTTTTTACACGGGGCCATACGTGGCTAAACCTGCAAGAGAAATATATAGCCTATCCTAAAGTCGTTTTAGTTTTTTACACGGGGCCATATGTGGCTGTCCCACGGGCCGAATAGACAGGCATTCATTACTGCACCGAGATTTAAGTTTTTCAGATGGGGCCATCAGTGGCTACCTGCAAGAGAAATATATAGTCTATTATTAAAGTTCGTTTCAGTTTTTACACGGGGCCATATGTGGCTGACCACGGCGAATAGGCAGTCTATTTCTTCCGAGATTTAAGTTTTTTAGCACGGGGCCATACGTGGCTACCTGCAAGAGAAAATATACATCCTATTACTAAAGTCGTTTCAGTTTTTACAACGGGGCCATATGTGGCTGTCCACAGCGAATAGACAGCCAGTACTACCGAGATTTAGGTTTTTTTACACGGGGCCATCAGTGGCTACCTGAAAGAGAAATATATAGTCTATTACTAATGTCGTTCAGTTTTTACACGGGGCCATATGTGGCTGTCCACGGGCGAATAGGCAGTCTATTACTTCCGAGATTAAGTTTTTACACGGGGCCATACATGGCTACCTGCAAGATAAATATATAGCCTTTTACTAAAGTCGTTTCAGTTTTTACACGGGTCCATATGTAGCTGTCCACGGCGAATAGACAAGCAATTACTGCAGAGATTTAAGTTTTTTACACGGGGCCATACGTGGCTACCTGCAAGATAAAATATATAGCCTTTTACTAAAGTCGTTTCAGTTTTTTACCACGGGGCCATATGTGGCTGTCCACGGCGAATAGACAAGCAATTACTGCAGAGATTTAAGTTTTTCACACGTGGCCATAAGTGGCTACCTGCAAGAGAAATATATAGTATATTACTAGAGTCGTTTCAGTTTTTTTACACGGGGCCATATGTGGCTGTCCAACGGGCGAATAGACACGCAATTACTGCAGAGATTTTAAGTTTTTCACAACGGGGCCATCAGTGGCTACCTGCAAGAGAAATATATAGCCTATTACTAAAGTCGTTTCAGTTTTTAACACGGGGCCATATGTGGCTGACAACAGGGCGAATAGGCAGTCTATTACTTCCGAGATTTAAAGTTTTTTTACACGGGGCCATACGTGGCTACCTGAAAGATAAATATATAGCCTTTTACTAAAGTCGTTTCAGTTTTTTACACGCGGGCCATATGTGGCTGTCCACAGGCGAATAGACAGTCCAGTACTACCGAAATTTAGGTTTTTTACACGGGGCCATACGATGGCTACCTGCAAGAGAAATATATAGCCTATTCCTAAAGTCGTTTTAGTTTTTCAACACGGGGCCATATGTGGCTGTCCACGGGCGAATAGAGAAGGCAATTACTGCAGAGATTAAGTTTTTTCACACGGGGCCATAAGTGGCTACCTGCAAGAGAAATATATAGCCTTTTACTAAAGTCGTTTTAGTTTTTACACGGGGCCATATGTGGCTGTCCACAGGCGAAAAGACAGTCCAGTACTACCGAGATTTAAGTTTTTTACACGGGGCCATACGTGGCTACCTGCAAGAGAAATGTATAGCCTATTACTAAAGTCGTTTCAATTTTTTACACGGGGCCATATGTGGCTGTCCACAGGCGAATAGACAGTCCAGTACTACCGAGATTTAGGTTTTTTACACGGGGCATACGTGGCTACCTGCAAGATAAATATACAGTCTTTTACTAAAGTGGTTTCAGTTTTTTACACGGGGCCATATGTGGCTGTCCGAAGGCGAATAGACAGTCTAGTACTACCGAGATTTAGGTTTTTTACACGGGGCCATACGTGGCTACCTGCAAGAGAAATATATAGCCTATTCCTAAAGTCGTTTTAGTTTTACACGGGGCCATATGTGGCTGTCCACGGCGAATAGACAGGCAATTACTGCAGAGATTTAAGTTTTTTTCAGATGGGGCCATCATGGCTACCCTCAAGAGAAATTAATATAAGTCTATTAATTTAAATCCGGTTTCCAGTTTTTAGCACGGGGGCCAATAATGTTGGCTGACCACGGGCCGAATAGGCAGTCATTCTTCCGGATTTTAAGTTTTTACACGGGGGCCAACGTGGTACTGCAAGAGAAATATACCCTATTACTAAAGTCGTTTCAGTTTTACAACGGGGCCCCAATGGGCTGTCCACAGGCGAATAGACAGCCCATACACCGAATTTAGGGTTTTTTACACGGGCCCAACGTGGCTACCTGCAAGAGAATATAACCTATTATAAATCCCTTTTAGTTTTTCCAGCGGGGGCCAATATGTGGCTGTCCACGGGCGAAAGGCAGTCCAGTACGGCTGACATTTAAAGTTTCTTACAACCCTGGCCATCGTGGCTTAAGTAATTATGAAAACAATGCACAGTCCACTGCTGCGACCGTTTAGAATTTGTCATGGGGCCATATGTGGCTATATAGGAGACGCAATACTTTTGCTAGTGGGTTAAATATCTGTCGTTTTCCAAAAGGGTCACATGTACCCCTGCACGGGACAAATAAACAAGTTCTGCGTTTAACCATTATTGTATTTTCATGAGGTCATATGTGGATACCTGCAAGAGACAATATTCAGCCTATTACTGTAGTCATTTCAGATTTTACACGGCGCTATCGTGGCTGTCCACAGGCGAATAGACAGACCAGTACTGCTTGCCATTCACGTTTTTTACACGGGGCCATACGTGGTTTAGTACAAGAAATAATGCACAGTTCATTGCTGCAACCTTTTTATAATTTTTCACGGTCCAAAAAGCGGCTACGTAGGAGACCCAATACGTTGGCTTTGGGGGTAATCTTCTGGTATTTTCAAAAGGGGGTGTGTACTCTTGCACGGGACAAATAAACGAGCTCGGCCTTTAACCAATTAAGTGTTTTTATGTGGTCATGCGTGGCTTCCTGCAAGAGACAATATACAGCCTATATCTAAAGTCATCTCAGTTTTTACATAGGGCCATATTTGCCTGTCCACAAGCGAATAGGCAGTCTATTAATGCCGAGATTTAAGTTTTTTACACAGGGCCATACGTGGCTAAGTATAGAAACAGTCACACGGTCCTTTGATGCAGCCGTTTAGAAACTTTTCATGGGGCCATACGTGGCTACATAATAGCGAATTGACAGTCTATTACTGCCGACCTTTAAGTTTTTTCACGAGGCTACATAAGAAGCGCTATACTCTTTGCTAGGGGGGGGGGGGGGTAAATAATCTTTCATTTTCCAAAGTGGTCATATTTTCCCCCTGTAACAGGAGAAAATAAACAATTCAGCGTTAACCGTTAAGTATTTTCACGAGGCCATGCGTGGCAACCTGCAAAAGAAATAATAGCCTATTATACGGGTTTCAGTTTTAAACACGGGGGCCATATGTTGGTTCACAAGCAAAATAGACAGTTTTATAACTGCCAGTATTTAAATTTTACACGGGGCCAAACGTGGCTAAGAAAAAACAAATCAATGCCGTTTAGAATTTTTCAAGGAGTCAAAGTGGCTAACATAGGAGACGTTAATACTCTTGTTTAGCGGGTAAATAGTGGGATTTTTCCAAGAGAACATATGTAATCCTGTGGGGATATATAAACAACTCGGCCTTTAAACCATCAAGTATTTTTCATGAGGCCATATGTGTGTACGTGGCTACCTGCAAGAGACAATATATAGTCATCTCAGTTTTTACATGGAACCATAATATGATTCGTGATTATTGTCAAGAGGCAATGTACAGCTCGTTTTTGAAGCCATAAAAAATAAAAGTATATATTGATATATGATAATATTAATTAATATAGTCCGAGACGTTAGCCAGTTTATTTTCATAGGGCTATAGAAGCAATTATATACGAATTATCATAAGTCTGACTGGACAACCATTCGCTACGATCACCACTGTTCTTTATATGTAATGTTTTAAAGATTTTTTCCATTTGATAGAGTTCTAACAATACTTTTAAACGTACCGTAATAAAGCTGTATGATAGGCGGACCGAGGAAGAAAATACACAGATTTAGTGGTTCTAGTACCCAGCGGTTGATGGCCCACAATCACGTGTGTAGCGATTGATCGCCATAAGAAGAGACCCTTTTAGCCAGTTTTATTTTCATAGGGCTATAAGAAGCAATTATATACGAATTATCATAAGTCTGACTGGACAAACCATTCGCTACGATCACCACTGTTCTTTTATATGTAATGTTTTAAAGATTTTTTCCATTTGATAGAGTTCTACAATACTTTTTAAACGTACCGTAATAAGCTGTATGATAGGCGGACCGAGGAAGAAAATACACAGATTTAGTGTTCTAGTACCCAGCGGTTTGATGCCCACAATCACTGTAGCGGATTGATCGCCATAAGAGAGACCCCAAAATTTTCCGTAGAATCTATTATCTGTTCAAAATTCTTCGAATTAAACAGGTGAAAGGTAGGTAAACCAATTTTGGTTACATAATGTTATCTTACAAAAGATATCTTAGACAGTTTCGCAAGCGATGCCTAGAAGTGAAGTATGGTGCTGCTTTGTACTAGACATGTTGTTATATCGGATATGTAAAAATTTCGGATAAACATGTCGATTAGTTGTTTTAAAATTTTTCACCCATTTATTTTAAACTTCTATTTGTGACTTAGACATCAATTGACTTTAAGTCACGACTGTTAAGTTTGACTGTTGACTTTTTTCAAAAGTGCTAGGGTGCATGATCCCAAATGAATCAGGGTCGGCTCGGCCGGCGGCCCTAAAACGTACTCGGCCACTGAGTCAGCTCGGCCCTATTGCAACTCAGCACGGGTCAACTCGGCCCACTTTTCAATATATTGGCTTGGTTAAACACTCATTATTGTTGGAACCATATAATTGAAATATGGGCTTATTCACAAACTTGGAAACTAAGATATTTTCTTAAATTATTACATTTTTTGGTAATGTAATAGTTTTCAATGATTTGTGTTATAAAAGATCATTACAATCCATCCTTATGACATTGCAAAATACATTGCATGTTAACAAATGCATTACATGTTGTTTTATGTATATATATAAGATCAAGAACAAAAATTTCATATTTTTATATAATAAGTAAACATGTTTTTATTTCAGCTTTTATTGAAGATTACAAACAAAAAGCATCCTAGGGGACACATTTGTATTATATTAATTCAAGAATAAATGTAAAATATTTTTTCCAAATATACTCAAATTATGCAAAAGTGCAATGTATTAATCATATAATAATATACCAGATATATATATCTTATTTTTCAATTAAAACAGCTTGCCTATGCAGCTTATAACATGCAAGTAATCAAAAAAAGTTAATATGTTAAATATGTTTTTGGTTTAAATATATTTATTTAAGCTTGATTGCGAAACAAGTTCTTGCAACTTATATTAATCACTTTCGAGTCCGCTTCCTGGAACCAACCAGTACTGGTGTCATATGGAGAAACATGGTCATGACTCGAGTAGGGCTCGAACCCATGAACTCTGGGTTGAGAGACAGACATCTTAACCACTAGGCCACCGCTCCCCTTAAATATGTTTTTTCAAAAGGGGGCCGAGTTGACCGTGCAGAGTTGGTATATGGCAGAGTTGACTCTTTACCATCCCAAAGTGCTGTTTGAGAATTTCCCTAAACTCTACAAGTCTTGGAAGTGCTGTAGACAGGAGACAAAACTTTGCCAATAGGGACATTATTTTACTGGAAAACAGTTTCAGTCCTCCATGATTTTTTTTTCAGACTGCGCCAAAGAATTAATGAAAATGAAAATAATAAAAAGTAATTGTTGCTTATAAATATGAATCAATTCTTATTAATTTGTTTCTTTCCAATAGATACAGTACAGCTCAAGCGATTTTGGTACTTTCCATATTTTGTCACTGAGGACACTTTTAACAGTGTGTGGAAAATCGCGGCGGACATTCTATGGTCAGTCACAGTGGAAGATCACTGCAGACTGGTTAAAAAATTCCTGCAGTCCCTGGTGGAAATTCACAGAGATTTTGCCGGTATAAATATGTCATATATAAATGTTCACGTTCGTGTACAATGTAGTCTTTTTAGAAAATAATCAGTAACACTCTATTGCTTTAAAAACAGCCATAACATCATATGTATATGTATAAAAATTGGTAGTTTTGAAGTTCCATTTGCGTAAAAACTGTAAATAAAATACATCACAATGAAAATGCACTTAGGATTAATAGTATGTCAATAATTGACATGATCAATATCCAACAATTCTTTAAAATTAAACATGTGTAATCGTTTCTTGACAAAAAGAAAACACAGTTTTTTTTTTCTTATATAATTATAAAAATGGGTGGAAGTCAATTGAGCGTCAGCACTTCTTTGATGATTCGGCATCAACTACACATATTCTTTTGAAGAGCCGACTAGTCATTTGTCAGAGGTCATCTCGTGTGTTAATTTTGTGTATATTATTTAACAATTGAAAAATTCTTTTATTTATGGATGCTACTTTTTGCGTGAGTGTTTTTGTGTCTTTTAGCGCTATGGAATTTCGACAAGCGGCGATGAATTTTTGGTAACTAACAAATATTTCAACATTTTAAAAACATAAGGGCAAATATCGGCCATTCAGAAATTATAGGAGACAAATCCTGCATGTGTTATTTTTTACAGACGCAAGTTAATTCGTGTAATAAATTGATAAATGGTCACTCGAGTAAGCAAAATGTCGCTACGCTATTTCACAGTGATCCACGGTGACAATATTTGCCAGCGCAAATTTCACCCGATTGGGTGATAAGAGGAAAGTCACAACTATCGCAAGGACATTGCAATGATTAACAAAAACAGTTTTATAAACAGCAAAAAAATCAATGATTTAGTACAAACTATATCTTAAATGTGTAAATAGTTCAAGATATGAATCATAATCTGTTACCTTGCAGATATTCCGGACATTGTAGGTGTGAAATTGATCATGTTTACACATAAAGCTGTGACATTGGTACTTTGAATAATAAAGATAAGCAGCATTTGTAGTATCAAATGCATATATGTAAAATGTATATATAAGTTTAAATTTGATAAAAGCAGTCTTTTTATGCTCCCCGAAAAATTTCGGGGGAGCATATAGTCGGCGCCTTGTCCGTCCGTCCGTCTGTCCGTCTGTCCGTCCGTTGTCTTGTCCGGAGCATAACTTGAAAACCCTTGGAGATAATTTGTTGAAACTTCATACAGTGGTAGAGGGCATCAAGGGGGAGTGCAGTGTCAAAGAACCATAACTCTATTTTGCCCGGTTTTTGAATTATCTCCCCTTATAGAAAAATCTTGTCCGGGGCATGCCATAACTCTAAAACTATAAGAGATATCAACATGAAACTTTGTAGGTGAATAGATCTCAATGGGTAGATGTGCAGTGCATAAGAACAATAACTCTTTTTGTCCTAATTTTGGAGTTATTGCCCTTTGTTAATTTTAATACTTTGAACTTTGTCCGGAACATAACTTGAAAACCCTTGGAGATAATTTGTTGAAACTTCATACAGTGGTAGAGGGCATCGAGGGGGAGTGCAGTGTCAAAGAACCATAACTCTACTTTGCCCAGTTTTTGAATTATCTCCCCTTATAGAAAAATCTTGTCTGAGGCATAACTCTAAAACTATAAGAGATATCAACATGAATTTTTGTAGGTGAATAGATCTCAATGCGTAGATGTGCAGTGCATAAGAACAATAACTCTTTTTATCCTAATTTTGGAGTAATTGCCCTTTGTTTATTTTGATACTTTGAACTTTGTCCTGAACATAACTTGAAAACCCTTGGAGATAATTTGTTGAAACTTCATACAGTGGTAGAGGGCATCGAGGGGGAGTGCAGTGTCAAAGAACCATAACTCTATTTTGCCCGATATTTGAATTATCTCCCCTTGTACAAAAATCTTGTCCGGGGCATAACTCTAAAACTATAAGAGATATCAACATGAAACTTTGTAGGTGAATAGATCTCAATGGATAGATGTGCAGTGCAAAAGAACCATAACTCTGTTAAGCCTTATTTTTGAATAATCTCCCCTTTTAGAAAAATCTTGTCCAGGACATAGCTGTAAAACTATAAGAGATATCAACATGAAACTTTGTAGGTAGATAAATCTCAATGGGTAGATGTGCAGTGCACAAGAATCATAACTCTACCTTGCCTAATTCTGGAGTTATTGCCCTTTGTTAATTTTTACTTTTTAGCTCGACTTTTCTATGAAAAGGGGAGCTATCCTACTCGCCCCGGCGTCGGCGTCGGCGTCACACCTTGGTTAAGTTTTTCGTACCACCCCACTTTATTTCAGAAGTATTACAAGTATGGCTTTGAAACTTACCATACTTGTTCACCATCATAACCTCCATCTACAGACAAGAGTACATAACTCTGTCAAGGTTTTTGACAGAATTATGGCCCTTTTTTTACTTAGAAAGTGTATTGAGCTTGGTTAAGTTTTTTGTACCACCTCACTTTATTTCAAAACCATTGGAGTATTGCTTTTGAAACTGACCATACTTGTTTACCATCACGACCTTCATCAACAGACAAGAGGACATAACTCTGTCAAGGTTTTTTGACAGAATTATGCCCCTTTTTGACTTAGAAAATACATTGAATATGGGTAAAATCCACTTATTGCCTTAACCCTTTGAGATATTGCTTTTGAAACTTTTAATGCTATTTCACATCATTACCCCCATCTGTACGCAAGAGAAGGTAACTCTGTCAAGGATTTGTTTTAAAAATTAAGGCCTTTTATCGACTTAGAATCTTGGTTAAGTTTTTAGTACCAGTCCACTTTTTGACTGAACTGTTTGAGATATTAATTTGAAAGTTGGAATACTTGTTTACAATCATGATTCCCAAACATGTCCAGGAGAAGGTAATTCTGTCAAAGATTTTATTTGAATTATGGCCCTTAACTGTCAATGTTTTGTATTATAGGCAAGCACTAAAAAACTTAAAAATCTAAAAAAATTCATTCCTATCCACTTGTTCACTTTACCATAAATTATGTCATATAAACATTGCTGTAATATTCAAGGGTATCAAACAACTAGTTCACTTTAAAAATACAGAGATTCTTGTATTGCCTTTTACTGCAAAAACTTTTTTTATTGGCAAGCAATAAAAAAGTCGAGCGCGCTGTCTTACGGACAGCTCTTGTTGAATTGTCCAGGACATAACTCGGAAATCATAAGAGATATCATCAAGAAACTTTGTAAGTTGATAGATCACATTGATTATAAGTGCAGTGCAAAAAACTGTAACAGCCTTGCCTAATTTTGGAATTATTGCACTTTGAACTTTTTCCACGGACATAACTCTGAAACTACAAGAGGTGTACTTTCCTGTGTCCAAAACCTATTCGGGGAGCATCACCCGGCTCAAACCGGGCTCTTGTTTTTCATAATTTTATGTATGCCACTTATTATGTCTGTTCTTACATCACTTTGTTTTAAAAAGACCATGTCAAAAATGGTTTTATTCAGTATAAATTATACTACATACATACTGTTTAATTTATATTATTGTTTTTTATATATCATCAATATATAGAGGATATTAAATGAGTGTAAGTTCAATACTGAGTTTATTGCACGAGTTGAATAAAATTATATTATGCGAGCCTCTGGCTAGCATAATATTATTTTATTCAACGAGTGCAATAAATTCAGTAATGAACTTACACAAATTTGATATTCTAACGTCACGTCAAAATATATGCACGGCCGTGCAATACCATATTTACGGAGTCGCAAAATCGGCACGGGTGTGTGATAAATTTATATATAATTAGGGAACAATAATTATATATTAATTTAGGTTGGAAATAGGACTGAATTAAGAAATGGTTAATATATAGTTAACCAATGTCTTATTTTTGAAAAATATTTAAAAGTAGTGGGGGTTGTAATTTTTGTTGTTGACCCATTTATCTGTGAAGTCATTTATTAAGCATGGAGATAAAGATATTCAGAATTGTAAACATACAATTTTCAAAACTTTACTGAATGTCCTGTATTTCTTTAAAGTGTTATAGTTTTTGTTATTGACACATTTACAGATGATTGAAATTAAAAAAAAGAAAATGAAAAAAAAATTTGCTTATGGGAATGAACCTATTTTTCTGATATCTTGAATGTGGTTTAAAACATACACCTTAATTGAAATACAGAATTCTTGTCCTGAGAAAAAATGCAAAATACAGTATAAACATTAAAATACATATATTGGGTCAGCAGAACCATGCTCTGTAAAAAATGATTGTTTGACTCGGGTCATGAAAGAAATACTATTTTTTTCTGATATTGAATGAATAAATAAGCAAAGGTTATCATAATGACAAAATAATATCAACTTATAAATAGTAATTGTCTCTTAGAATCAGTGATTTTTCTCACTTAATTGGGAAGAGGCCTTAGGTTTCTTGATTTTGGGAAAAATTATCGCTAAAATTGCCAATTTGGGAAGAAAAAAGCATGTTTAAGTTCTGGTTTTTGGGAAAACTGCATGATTTTAAAGAAAATTTCAATTGGGAAGAGGCCCTTTTTCGGAGTCTGTTATATAAACAGGAAAATCACTGAGAATATAACAATTAACACCTAGATACTCCCCAAAACTCTATTGTAGTGGTTACAGGTATTTATCGGAGAAGTTCAATGTAGATTAGGAGTTTGTTTAAAACATCTGTTGTGGAGCTGTACTGAAAACTTAAAAAATTTCTATATGACACATGTATGATATTGCACAATAATGGTGTTTTTTTTGATAATTAAAGAATGGAGACAGAAGATTGGTTGGATTACCTACCTATACAAGGTGAAGGTCCAGACCTTGTTGAGCAGGAAGAGTTGTTATGCTTTAGGAAAAGGGGTAGAGGCAGTATGGACCATCGTATTGTACCCCGTCTACCTCTGACGGCAATGATTCAAAGAATGAAACTTCTAGATGTAAGTATTTACCTGAAAATTAGCTTTACTTCTTTCCCTGTAACACTTTGAAGAAAACTACATCACTAGTATTGTAAGGCTAGCTTATAATTTTTAAAACAATTATTTGCACCTGTAGCCACAGATATACAGAACAAAACAGTTATGTTTATTATGTTAAAACAAACAATATTTAATATTGTTTGAAAGAAAATATATATGTATATAATAATTATATACATATATATTTTCTTTTTACACTTATTCATTATTGTTCCCAGGTAAAATGTTTTTAAAATTTGTAAGCAATACTTTCTAGTTAAATCTAAATCTCAGCTATGATAATTCATATAAAATAAATTAATTTTAAGGATCATTTACAATATTTGTCCATAGAGTAATGTTATTTATTAGCTGGACTATTTGAAGAATAGGGAGAGCTTTTATTGTACTAACCCAAGCGTGAGAGCAGATTTTGGTAAAGTTTTTGCATTTACAATGGTATGTCCAAAGGAATATGTTGAAAATTAAAACACTATTTGAGACCATGATAGAAGGTCACTATCCACATGATCCAAGGCACATAACTTTAAGATGGATTGTGACAGAATTATGGACCATTTTTAACTTAGAAAATTCTACATTATCCAGGCACTTGTTTTATTATCAAGCACTAAGGATAGTCAGACTGGCTGTCAGTTTTAATATTTAATTATTATGATATTTTGTATGCATTAAAGGACTCTGTTAGTTCAGGAAAACAGCGTGGTAGTAGAGGACGGGCCCGGATCCTTCAAGATAGAGCAAAATCTAGCAGACCTCATGGATTAAAACAGGTATCATTATAATAATAAACAATCTCATGCAGTCTTTTTTTGAAAATATAATGATAATAATTCCATTTTACAGACCATTAATCTATAACACTGAAGGGGATTCTTGAAATGGCATTGTCCCTCATTCAAGCCAGATCCATATTTTATAATTAGATTGTAATGACACTTTGCATTAAGGTGTATATGAGTAAGGAGATAAGACCTTTGAAATACCATCAATATGTGCCTGTCCATTATCACATTCTGGACCTCGTGTAGGTATTTTTTATTGTGGACAATTTCTGCTTGGACTCATATCTTGAAACTGTAAAGCTGCTGTGTTTTAGTAATTCTGTGAATGAATGTAATATCAAGCCTGCTTATTTGTGAAACTTAGCCAATTTATATACTTCAGGCTACTCTGTTTTAGTATTTTTTATTTTTAAATCCCTTAAAACACTTTATTTTACATTTTACATTAAAATCCATGCCAAGTCTATTTTCAAAATGATAAGTTAGTATGTGGCCGGTTAAAATTTCAAAATGATTATAAGCGATGGTTTTGTTTGCTTTCATTATGTATTCAAAATATGTTGAATTTTTCCATTGCATTTCGTTATTAGCTCACCAGAACGGAAGGTTCAGGGTGAGCTATTAGGATTAAAGGGGGATGCTCCAGTGTCCATCGTCTGTTATCATGCATCAACAATCGTCTTCTTCTCTGAAACTGCTGGGCAGATTTACTTCAAATTTGGTCTGTAGCATCCTTGTGACAGTCACACTAAAATTTGCTCATGTCATTTCAATGGGCCCCTTTAAGGGGTCAACAGAGCTAAAAATAGATAACCATTAAACATCTTCTACTACAGAACTAGTGAATGGATGATCACCAAACTTTGTCTGTAGCATTCTTTTGTAGTCTTTATCAAGTTTGCTCATATTAATTTGATTGGCCCCTTTTAGGGGCCACTAAAGCTAAAAATAGAAAAACCTTTGAACATCATTTCCTACTGAAATAATTGATGGATGATCACCAAACTTTGTCTGTAGCCTTCTTATGTAGTCTTTTATCAAGTGTGCTCATATTAATATATAATTGATATAATATAATTATTATTATATAATATTAAGGGGCAGCTAAAGCTAAAGATAGAAATACCTTTAAACGTCTCCTTCTACAGAGCTAATGGATTGATGATCACCAAATTTTCTTTTTAGCATTCTTAGGTAGTCTTTTATCAAGTTTGCTCATATTAATTTGATTGGCCCTGTTTAAGCTAAAGCTTAAATGCCCCAGGTCATGGCATTTCTTCAAATTATTGTTTAAAGATAATCTATGCTCAAATTTAACATTAGAAAATATTGGCAATGGATAATTTCCAACACTTAAAAGCAGTTGTTTCTGGTGAGCGACTCAGGGCCATCATGGCCCTCTTGTAATAATGATGTATTTTATTTTTTCAAAACAGAAAGAAAAGGAAAAACCTATAAAAAGGGAAGTAACTGAGACAATTTATGATGATAACCAAATAAATGAGAGGAATGATCCAACGTACAACCATCAATGGAGACAAAATGATTTTCCTAGCCTTGGAATAGGTACATGTTTTGAGGTCTTTTTTTTAAAGGAGCAATAAGCCTCAGAAGTAAATATTTTTCTCTTCCTGTAGAAAGGGAAGAGAAATTTATATATGTTTCATAATTTTATTATGTAATAATGTATTTAGAACATTTCAGATACTTTTCACATTTTGGAAAAGCACTGAGTGTAAAATAATTTGTCATAAAGGTAGCATAATGTAAATATAGTCGTATTTTGATTTCTATACACAGTCACTGTAACTGCACTAATTGCCAAAACACATTTCATTAACAAGCTAAACATGTCTCAGGTATATCGCCAATAAAGAACTTTTTGAAACT